>NC_084976.1:2158706-2343706 GCF_963691925.1 Scomber scombrus
GAAGACTCCACTTTCTGTTGTCTCAGAATAACAATGACTTGGAATTTACAACATATTCACTTTTGACTGATCTTTCACCCCAAAACCCCCCGCTCTGCTCAACAAATGGCAGAAATGGCAGAATCTGTTTTGATAAGCAAACAAAAGTGTTTTTCTGACTCTCTGAGTAAAAATGTGTGTAAAACAAGATGCATTAACTCACCAGATATGATTTGGATATATATAAATGAGATACACATTGATACTGTAATTACTTAGTTGACCGTAACAGTTTTTCATTCATTCAAAAAGTTAGGTCATTGTTTACTCCTGATGGTTTTTATCTGATCCACATACTGCTATAACCATTATGTCAGCGGATATTCTGTGTTTGTGTCTGTTAAAATGAATGATATGCTATACAGGATGAAATAACTCAAATGTGAACGATGATGTTGAATGGATTGCGTCAAACCGACTAAAAGAATTGATTAATCCTTTAATAACTATTTCCCCTCTTAAAATGTAATTCATTTAGTAGGAGCTATTTTGATTGGTTTAGGCTTACGGCCAACCCTGAACCTAAACTAAAACTCTTCTTTTAAGTTAACTTCTGTAACCTTTTCTAGCTCGTTTTTCTTAGCTTAGTCTTAGCTTCTTCTCCCTTCATTTCTCTTCATTGTTAACTCTTAACTCTAGTTCAAAACTCAGCCACAACTTTTATTTCATCCTTTTATTTTGATTTTTGATAGCCTAAGTTTCGTTCTGTTTGACGGGCTTCGAGAAGTTAGACGCTTGGCCGGCTCCGACTTTTGAAGCTGTATTGAGCAACAAATTAAATTATCAGTACGCTTTGAACTCCACCGAAACCGAATCACCTGGACCCCAGAGGGAGAGAGAGAGAGAGGCAGCCTTCAGAGACCAACTGGAACACGCAGCCTGAGTCAGGCCAGCTTGACCGGTTCCCTTCCAACAACCAATTCGAGGAACAACGGAGTCTTAACGAGATCACATCCCGCTGAAACTCCGCCAGAAAACCCGAATCACGAAAGAGCTGACGGTCCACCTTCTTCAAGGAGGCTGAGTAACCCATCTCTCATTTTAATCGGCCTTGTGTTAAACTGTGAGCATAACTGAGTTAAGCTTAAAGTATTCCTTACCTTTAATCCCCTTTTAATATCATTACCATAGGACCTAAAACCTCCGTTTGATTCCACCATTCATCATCATATTTCATTATCATTAGAACCATATATTCATTTGTTTATTACCTTTGTTTTGTCCATTATTCATAATTTGCTTTTATTGTATGTTTATCACTGTTAGTTAATAAAACCCATATAATCATAGTCGATCGTGTGTGTATTGATTTGGAGTGAATATCAAGACGGTCCCTGACGCCGAAGAATTCATAACTTTAGATATCTGACTGATTCAGAAATGTATTGATTTATTAATAAGTATGATTTATTGATTTATTGAATAAAAGATTAATTGGACACACAAAAGTCCAATCAATCTTCCTTCATGAACAGAAGGTGGTGCCCCTGATTATATTACGAGAGCTAATTTTTGAATATCTGTAACGTCTTATTATAACCCATAATTCGCTACACTAGCTAGCTTGTATTGTCTAGTTTGTTGCACTGAACCTTCTATCTCAGCTATTGATTCCTTTTGTCTTTACAAATGGGTTTTCATTGTTCTGGAGCTATAGTATTATTATTATTTTATTACACATAAAAGAAAAGAAAAATTCATGCAGAATTTCATGCAAACTTTTTTAAGATTAGGAAGAGAAAACAATAAGTAATAAAAAGAGAAATGTGCAGAAGGAACATTAAACCTATAAGGGCATGTCATGTGGCCCTTCTATGATGACACATACATTGCATTTCCTGAGTTGGCATACTACATAACCACAATATCCACAGTAGGTTGCATGTGATATCCATCTCTCTCCGCTTTTTTCTGTCTCTGTCTACACTGCTGATAGTGTTGTAACAATTTTGTAAATCTACTGTGAGCATTAATAAAGTGTAACGATGCTGTAACAGATTTTGTCAGAACATTACAGGCTGTGTGCATACAGACTCAGTGGCTGTGTTAGACAAAGAAAGAAAAGGCTAAGTCAAACACACAGATTTGCAGTATTAGCCACACCCAAAATGAACACTATAAAGTATTCCATCAGCCTTAGATGTGATTAATTGAAGAGTGAGATCTTTGTTTGTTTCTTCGTGTTTCTTTCCTGGAAAAGCTTCTGCCTCCAAGTCCATCTGCTGGTTGAAGTTGAAGTTTAACTCAAACAGCTTTATTTTTGATACATTTCAACACCAACTGAGAACTATGAGCCGAACACTTTCTCACACAATAGTTATTGTCAAAACTGTTTCTTCCAGTAAACATGCTTAGCTGGTTTGGTTCCCTTCTGAGGTGCTGTGACAGTCTTCCCTGTGATGCATCACTTTAGCCTCAGCCTTTCTTAATAGTTAACAGTCCCACACACTACAACACCTCTGGTCCTAAGATATAGAATGATCAAACATGATTACATGCACAATAACTGTATTCCAATGTGTGCTATGAAGATATCTAAACTTGATTATAAGTGGAGTATGTATAATTTAATTTCCCTCACAACTTTCAAATAAAGGCAAAATGCCAAGAAGCAACAGCTGCAAGAAATGTTCAGTCTGCATTAGCAGTAACTTAATACAGCTCCGCTACAGCTCTAGAGAGATCAGCTGAGAGGCTTCGGTCAATTAGATAAAATTATTGATTGTTGAAATTCATGCACGCATCTGAATCCAGCACGGGAATGGTGGACTCTGCCAGTACAATGAAAACTACTATATAAAGAAGTTACTGCTGAATGTAAATACAGTGACTGGTTTTTAAAGAAAAGATACAGACCATAACAAGTATCAAAACAGCTTTTAACCCACACATACTGTTTATGGTCAAATTTGACCCATTTTTAAATTTGGAAGCTGTAAAAACATCCTATCACATTTCTTTTAGTCAGACTTTTCATAATGTGAACAGTTTACAAAAATGGAAAGAAATGCATCTTTTTTATTTTTGTGCATATGATACACATGTTTATATATGCAAATGTACCAATTTGATCTGTATTTATAACAACATTTAAAAATCTGCATTAAAACATGTTGTTGTATTCTATGTATGTAAATGTTCCCCGGAGCATAAAATAGTGACTGTGATTAGTTAGTTAGATTAATCAAACATTTATAATGGACTGATATGGAATTTATGAATGTGAATTGGTGTGGAGACTAATTATAAGTCAGACTACGAACAGTATGTAAGGGTTAAATTGATGAGAATGATAGAAGATGATAAAATTAATTTAATCTATTTTGATTTATTCAATTCAACATGAAAATAAATGACTTGATATACATTTTTTATATTTATAATATATACAATACAAGTCAAAAGTTTGGACACACTTTTCCATTCACATCAATGAGAAAGTGTGTCCAAACTTTTGACTGGTACTGTAGATTGATTGTCTATGCATGGTCCTTGATAGTAAAACCAGGAACAACACTAATGTGATTTGAATTAGGGATATGAGCTATGATTTTTCTGTTGTATCGTTCCATATTCCTGTATGTGTATCAGTAAGGATATTTCCAGTGCATTCTTTCATGCTTGTTTGTTTTCCATCTTCACATCAGTGAATCCAGTAACAATGTTCAGGCACTGATCCCAATTATAGTTGGTAATAAAAGTCCAGTTTGCTCAAAACATTTCAGCAAAACTTGAAATTGCTCCCCGTCCTGTTTTCCCATTTGTTCAGTGTGAGGAGTGCACATCTGGTGTACCCCTTACAACCAAACACACATCCGATCATGTCCTTGGAGTCGGGACTGTCCCCGATGACTGTTTCGACATCTAACAGTAAACTCCTTATGACACCAACATTTGTGCTTGCAGCAACACTGCACTGTCCCCAACACTGGGCTTTTATAGCCCATCAGCAAGGAAACAAATACTCAGGGACCATACAAATCAGCCCCGATACCTCCCATATACTGAGGTAAACAACTGTGTCTTTCTTCTCTGGAGGTTCTCTCAATGTCACTGCAAATTCACTGCCAAGTTATATCTGAGAGCGTCTCACGTAGTTCAGATTCTTTATTAGTTTTGGGGGTTTAATTTAAGTCAGATTGAGGTGTGTCAGTTGTCTGTGGAACAAGAATAAAGCCTGGCTGGTGTCCCCCACAATAACTTGATATTACAGCCTACGTAAAAATTTCTAAATGTCAAAAGGACTAATTCTCAAGTGAGCAAGAATGCAACTGGTAAATGGACTGTACTTATATAGCGCTCTTCTGACCACTCAAAGCGCTTTTACACTACAAGTCACAGCAGCTGCCATACAGGGTCCCAATGTGCTCATCAGAGCAAGCTAACATTCTCACACACATTCACACACCATTGTCGCAGCTATTGGGAGCAATTTGGGTTTCAGTATCTTGCCCAATCTTCCGACTAGTGGACGACCCCCTCTACCTCCTGAGCCACAGAATAGAATAAACGTAGAATATACAATAAAGACGTGCCTAAATGTATAAAATAGAAAGTAGACAGTAATGAATACACAAACACACACACATATACACAATCATCCAAAATCAATAAATATAAATACAAAGCTCGAAAGCAGTGTTGCACCAGTAGTTCCATTAGTGCACATTTGAGTTAGGTTTGCAATAAAAAGATTCTCAATACAGTTCATGACACAATGGTGGGGCAGTGTTTGATTTTGTTCAGTTCAGTGATGGCTGTTGGATAAAAGCTGTCCCTCAGTCTGAAGGCACGAGCTTTGAGTGTTCTGTAGCGCCTCCCAGAGGGTAACAGAGAAAAAACAGGGGAGGACAGGGGCGGGTCACATCTGTCAGGATGATGTTAGCTCTGTGGAGACAGCGGGTCCTGAAGATGTCCTCCAGAGCAATGTCAATCTTCTGTTTTCAGACATGTTGTCCAAAAATGTTGATAATTAGACTTACAGTACTTACAAAAAGCTCGGTGTCCAAAACCCGAAAAGGTTCACCCTGTGGAGCACATACATTGGATTAGTATAGTACAGTCCATAAGTACAGTCCATTTAGTATGTTTCACAACAAATGTGTGACCTACAATATACAAAAGGTGGTACAGGAGAGTTTGGGGGGAGTAAAAAGATTGAGAAAAATAATTGAGATTTGAGAAAATATCATTAGAATTATTTACAGGTAATCCTGAAATATTACATATATATTATATATTATATACTTTTTTTCCTGGAATCTCAGAATGTTTTCCCCCATTTTTTAAATAATTCTTCAAAAGAGCAACATCAAGTCAAACAAATATATTACAAAGACTGTCCAAAACAAAAGACCAAACCATACTAAAGTACAACTCCAGATACTACAATGAGGAGCTCATAACTTATTGAAAACATGTCATATATCATGTCTGTCAAATACTATGTCACTCACAGAAATTTACAGTATGTGAGTTGGAGGGGCGGCAGCTCTAGAGGAATGCATCATTTTGTCCTGGCTTCTCTACTGGAATGTTCAGTCAGCAGATTAAAACGCTGGTTGATGGATAAATGTGTTCTATCCTTCCAATTAAGTAATACAGTCTTCTTGGCCATTGATAGAGCTATTCTAATAAATGGTGTGAACTGCTGTGTGGCTCGAAGTGTAGAGAAATCACCCGGAAGACAAATGGATGGGCGAAGAGGAATGCTGAGGCCGAGGAAGTCTGACAGCTTGCTCATGACCTTCGACCAAAGTGTCTGAACTGGAGTACAGAACCAGGAGGAGTGAATAAAGTCTGTGCAGGACATTATACTGTATTAAGTGAATTTTGGGCTAGCAGGGAAAATATGTTGTCGCATATTCTTAGCATAATGTTGTATGTTTAAGTGTGTAAGTCAGCTGTCCATTTGTAGGTTGGAAGAGACATGGTGTTGACTTTGACTAAAGAGTTAATACATTGGTGGGATGCCTTGGTTGGGTTTCTTAATGGTTCAGGCACTTTTTTGTCTTTTGCATATATCTTTTTAATGCTTTCTTTCAGTTATATTGGAAATAGCAATAGTCAGGTGTGTTTTTTTAAGAAAGTTAAAGAAAGTCATGAATAAGGCTGGCTACTTGTCTGGCTGGCTACTTAACTGTCAATACACATCAGGGCTACAGTAGCTACAGAGAAACTATGTTGTGACCACACAAACTGTGATTGGTCCGTTTTGTTGCATGTGTTTTTTCCAGCATGTTTCCAATGCAGGTGGAGATTTGTGAGTGAAAATAATACCAAGCAAGTTGAAGAAAACCTTCCAACTCCTTCACTGTAACAAAGAAGCTCTACAGTATGTTACAGTTAATGAAAGACTGTAAATGCAATGATTTTAATGGAACAGTCTCATGTTCAGTAACTAAACAAGAGGTCGACCTTCACACTGTCACTGTATTGCAAAGTGAATGAAAAAAATGTAATGTACAGTCTCTTGGCGACATCCACACACATGTCGCCAAGAGACTGTACCCCCAAGAAAAACAACAGGATCAATCCTTTATGCAACATACTGTATATTTACATACATTTGACAGAAGCCCTCCAGTGGCAAAGAAGGAAACCAGATGACGTTACTATATAGTGACAAAATACATGTAGGGAGCAGATTGGAGGTCAACAAATCCGACCTTTCTGAACCTTGAAGGATAGGTTCAGGTCGTATCAATTATGTATTAATACAATACTGATTTTGTACTAAACAGACTGTAACTTTGGAAGATACCAACTCAGTTTAGCTAATTCAGACTGCTGAAGCCTAATATTAACTTCAGTTTGGAATATATTTCTGCACAGAACGAGGGCTGTGGATTTTATTCCTCATCTTTTGCAGTGAAGTCAAGTTCCAGGTGAATAAGTTCATGGCCAGTCTAGAGAGTAGGAATTGTTACAGCGATGAAGACCCATTTCCACTTATACACTGCCCTGACCATATTATGACAGACTTAAAAAAACCTGAACCTATCCTTTAAGGAAGTAGTTTTTTTTATCCAAATCACGATGTTTCCCAGAACCTAAGCGAGTGGTTTCATTGTGTAACACTAATCAGAGCTTGACTATAACGTTTATACAATCATCATACAATATATTCATTTTCAACAGTGATTTGTACCTTTTATGGAATACACAGATTAATAGTGTGGTGTTTTGTTGTTGTTTTTTTTTTGTTCCTTGGCTCTTACATATTTACACTTTTAGTAGGAATCAGTGTGTTTGGAGCTGGCAACAGAGTATGGCAGACAAAAAGTATTGAGACTAACACATTGTTGGATTTGGTCTTTTCATCGGGTTTGCTGTTCATAACAAAAATACAGAATATCACTAGCCCTCTTCTTATGTGTACTCAAAAACTCCATGCTCTGTTTTTAGGTAACACAGCTTCCAATTACTTCTGTAGCCATTTCTCCTTGATCTTTGCTGTCCACACTAATAAACTACAAGATGACATTTGGACTGAGGGAAGGAAATGGCCCTTACACAACTGACGTCCATTTTTTTCTCCCCTTCGTTCTAAATTAGAATGCAGAGCATTCCTGATACTGTTGTTACACTATACCTTTCTTACCCGGATTGGATTTATAACACCATGGTCTCTTTCATATGGAGTTCGAGAAAATTGGACTATCACATAAACATTTCTCCTCCCTGTCAATCTGGTGCTTTCTCCATTTTTATCTTGGCTGGTAATGAGGCCTGGAACACAGCGTTGGCGATTATAGGAGACACCCAGAACCAGAAAAAAAAGATTGCCTGAGAGAAAATCAGGTTGAAAAGGCTTTCTCTGCCCCTGGCCATCCTCACCACGCCAACACCCGAGCCCCCATAGCCAAAATAATTATGGGAAATTGCAGGTTGTAGAAATATACTTTTCTTTGTCGTTGATTGCAGACAACAAATGTTTTCAGGGGGATTGGTTCATGTCATTTCAGGCACACAACACTCTCATTAAAGGCAAATCAGCGAGGTGAGACAAGACAAATAGACAGCACTTTGGGAGGTGAATCTCACCTGATGAGTCACTGCCACTGTGAATACAAACATCTCCCCCTGTGTGTCAAATCTTTTATGTTTCAAATCAAACACACATCTGCACTTTAAAGGTGTGCGGCTGGTGAACTGTATGGCTCTGAATTTGTAAAAGAAATTGTATTTTTTACATATAAACCACTGAAACATTGTAGCTATTAAGCATGAAAGCCGGACCAAGATATCATTTGTGATGTAATTTGTTTGAGAATGGCATTTTGGCAAAAACTAATATGATTTTCAGTATGTTACTACTATTCTAAGCAGTCTTTGCTGTGGTGTTTTTGCTCTGCAAATCAGAGATCACTTGTCTCTCACAGTCCAGAACTGGGACGCCTTTGGCTTTGATGTGTTTCTGTTAATGAAGTTGAATTTTAAGCACTGTGTAAATCAGACGCTTCTGTGTACTGTCAAGTGTTGAAAACAAAGAAAATATATTTTTTAATGTGTAGAGAATGCTGCTTTGGTGCCTTTTTTCTCATTTTGAATATCAATAAACAATGACAAATGAATAAATTCAAAGACATCACTTACTATGTCCCAGAGAGAAGATCTTCTACTCTACATAAAGACACTTTGGTTGACAATTTGAAAGGAACTACCTACTTATTGCACTTGGAGACTTGAAAGAGACTAATTTTATAATGAATGTTTAAAATCAAATCAGCAGAGGCCAAGATATCCTGAGTTTTAGTCCCTTAGTCCAAACCCACAGATTGTATTTTATAAATCTATAGTCTCCAAGCCTAACCTGAAACTAATATATTTTCTCTGATTTGAAGAAGCTCCTCCAGAGCAACAAAGACATCATTTAACTGTTTCCAAGTAGTACTACTCACAATTAAACCAAATACAACTTGAACATATGTCTTTAAGTGGGCTTGTTTAAATTGTGTCTGAGTGTTGCTTTTGTTGCATTCTTAGGATGTAGCATGGTTTCTGCAGATGTCCAGATCACTGCCAAAGTAGGAAATAGTACTGAGCTTAGGTTATGAAACATAAACAACAAGGATTTATTCCCCGCACTGTTCTCCATCAGTGTTTTCTGATCAGCCACCTCTGTGGTAAAGTTATTATTCAGTTACTGTTCGGGTGCATTGGTCGTCATGGTTACAAGGAAACAGTGTTGACTTTTGGTAGGACAAGATGTGAAGTAGTCCCTGTTAACGAAGTAGGACACGCAACCATCCTCACCAATCCCCTACTTAACTAATCCCACTACTTCTGCTTTTTCCTCTGAAGGACAACAGTGATTATTTTAGAATTTTCCAGGTAAATCTAAGTGAGTCTCAAACAACAGCATAAAAAGCTGAAGACAAAAAAAGCTAAATCAGACAAAAAAAGAAAATTTGACAATTTAAGAAATACAATTTACAATAGTCTTAAATTCAGCCAGAGATATTCTCATGAAATTTACTCCAGTTGGCTACATGGAGCAGAACACATGCAGATGTTCTCTGCCAGATATGAGAGAGATGTGCTCAGAATGGATTTAGAAATAAGAATATACCAGAGACTCAGCTGACATATGGACAGAGATTGCCATCCAACCTTTGAATAGAAAAACACAATGGTGAGTGCTTTTAATTGAAAACTGAATGCAACATGATAAGCAACACGTGTACAGATCGTGCTGATGCATTCATGTTTAAAATACATGAATGCATCAGCATGACAAGCTGCAACATGACAAGCTGCATATGTCCCAGCCTGTGAAAACAGTGGCAATATATTTGTGGCTGTGGAGGAGGGTTGTCAGTCTGAAGAAAATAATGGCATCATATCCCATCCAGCATGTCCATGTGGGTCCCACATGGTTTAAATGAAGGCTACATGGGTACTGAGTGGGCATGAGCTTGAACTGGGCAAATTTGGTTCAGTAACATGGTACCCACATGTTAAGCCCATGTGGGGCTTAACATGTATGAGCCCCGTAAGGGATGTAAGTAGGCTAAGCGGGCATGGGCATAAACAGGGAAATAGTATGGGCCCCAAATTGGCCCCACCTTTGTAACTTATCCAATTGGGCCCCATCTGAAACCCAGTCAGAACCCAATTGAAGCCCATATGGGTAAACAGAGGAGGGGCCACCATGGAAAATTCGGCAACCCACGTGGGACCCATATTGCAGTCCAAATTTAACCAATGTGGAGCGCACATGGACATGCTGGCTGGGTAGTGATGTTGTCATACTTTCAGCTTGGGCTTAGACACTGTCATTTCTTATAATAAAGCTTTATGGAAGTACAATAATCAATTGCTGTGCACCTGAGAGAGAAGGTCCATTCATCCATCTTCCTCTACATGCTGAATAACGACATTTCAGTAAGTTACCCCACATTTGAGCTTCTCCTATCAAGAAGCCCAGGCAGTGAACAGTATTTTAGTGCACAGGTGAGTGGAGAGCACAAATATATGTGCTAATGCTAAGGCTAGGTGAGCAGGAATGTTCAGTTCAAACATGGTTGAAATTACACAAAATGACTGTAAACAACAAAGATGGTGACAGCTGAAGACGCATTAAATGACTCAAATGTGATTATGCTCTATATGTTTTCTGGTGTTTGGGGGATGCATTGTTTGTCTGAGTTTTAAATGTTGAGCCATGTCCATAACAATTTATGTTACGACAGATAATAACTAATCTGTATCTGAAATGTCCCTGTGAATAAAAATAAGACAAATTGAATGACTAATATTTGACTAAAAGACAACATTTTTGTCAAGAAACTAAAAAACGAAATAAAAACCAGATAAGATTCCTTTATTGTCACTGTTAAAATACAATGAAATTGCTAGATGTCAAAATTTGTGATTTCACCAAAAAAATTTGTTATGGAGTGGTCAGCCATGAATGGTCACACAATTTGGACTTTTCCATCCCTTTCAACCTCTCAGCACTGAACATCTGAGAAAATATTCGCCACTAAGAATTTTCTAAGGTATTATTATAGCTTTCAGATATTATATCAGAGGAAGTAGGTTTCAAGTGATTTGTACTTGTACTACTCATCCTGGTGAAACCTCTAATTGCAAAGCCAGGCACTTGTTGAGCACAATGTTCACTCGTGTTTCATAGTGATATGTAGCGGTCTACATAGGTTGGCATCTAGGAATGAGGAGAGGTCACGCAACCAGCAAGGGAGGCCTTGCCCCATCCCTCTCTGATTACCAATTACTGCTGTGCACTCCAGTGGAGGTTCAAACCAAGCAGCCGGCTCCATCTTAATGAGACAGAGGGCCACTGCTATGCATCTGACGTCAGCTTTCTAAATACCAGAGCAGATCAACCACACAGCCCAGGTTTTGTTCCCTTCTGACAATACCAAGCAGCAGAGGAAGGGAGTGTAGAGAGAGAGTGGGAGGAGGGAGAATAGAGAATAGAGAAGAGGCTTGAAAAGCTTAAACAGAGGGAGACAGAAGGAATAAAGAGAAAGACGCTGTTACCTGCGTTGCATGTCTTAATTTGCCCTCCTTGCTCGTCCCTCTCATTTGCAAGGAATCAAAGGTTTTTGCTGATTTATAATGAGCTGACCCTGACACTGATTAGTAATGCTCTGTGCATCGCTACTTCAGCTTAGAGTGAACTTAATATTTCCCTTAATGTGGTCACCATGCCAATAAGAGGGGCAAGACTTTGTTAAAGAGCAGCTCTGCAAGCTCATCAAGTGAATTCATCTGAAGAGGGGGAAATACATCGAGAACACTTTAACATTCAGCCGAGGTCATTTTTATGTCAGGTGTTCAAATTGACATGATTTGCACATATTTACAATTTATGTAATTTACTGAATTACTTTCCAGGTCAAGAAAATCAAGTTAAGGTCGGTTCTCTAACTCACTAACTGCTCTCTACCAAGTCCTTCAAAATATCTGATGCTCCACTATGTTCACCAGTTAGTTGTCAACTTCATCAGTCAGTTGATGTTGATAATGACAGCCTCAGCACTGCATTTAATTCATTATTAGATACAATTGGCTTCTCTCAGTGTAAATAAACCCACTCAATGACATAACCACATTGACCTTGTTCTGACATATGGTATTGAAGTTGAACATTTAATAGTTTTTCCACCAAATTCCTATTTTATCAGACCATTATTTAATAACTTTTGAATTTCTGTTACTGGACTATACACCATTAAATAAATGTATTTTCACTAGATGCCTGTCTGTGTTTAACATACACACATCAGAATACATACTGTTCATATTCTGGTCTGGCTTAAGTATTCCTTTATAATTAGTGCCAATACCACATTTTTAGGCCATTTTAGGAAAAGTCATAACATTTCAGGCTTAAATAATGTAATTTATGTGTTTTTTAAATTGCTTTCAAATGTCAAAATGGTTCAAATTTGACCTGAACAGTATGTAATGGTTTTTAGCTGTTTCTCCCAACATACTGCATACTGTACTCTATGCACATATTTTTGACTGTGATAAGCATTACTAAAGTGTGAAAAGAATAGCTTAGTAAGGTGTTTTCATGATGTAAAGGTTGACACAGACCTTTTTAGTGACCTACTTGGTAAGCAGGAAGTTATTAGCCTCTGCTGCACTGGGAATCAGCAGCATCTGCTTCAACCATTCCCCAACATGCACCAGGGAAATGATGTGTATTTATTCCAACTTTGATATAAAAAGAAAGGCCAGGGGATGTTTGGTTAGCTGAAACAGTGAGTCAGGTAGTGACTCCAGAGGCCTGCTATGACTGCGTACAAGTAAAACATGGTAGTTTAGGAAGCAGGCAGACTGTGGGTCAAGAGAAGGCTCGTCGAAACTGTATCTCACTCTGAGGTTTCCTTTCAATTACAAGCTACATGGAGCTCACATGACACAGACACATGGACAGAATAACAGCAACTACAAAGCAGCTGCCTCAGGAGAACAGAATGGAACCCAACAGTCGCAGAGAGAGGGGAAGAACGAGAGAAAGAAAGTGTTATGCTGGCCAAAGTGGTGTGCAGCTGAGAGAGAGGGCTTGAAGGACACTAAGATGAGAGCCACGGTGTATTTAGCTGGGAGACTAAAACTGCAGAGTGGGGATGAGAGGAGAGCAGGAAAAGGGATTAAAAGCCTATCGACCGGCCTGTGCAATCGCCTCTTACATTATATGAAGCCATGTTTAATTCAGGCCTACACTGTGGACGGACAGAGATGAGATACAGCCAGAGGGGGTGAAGACAAAGAGGGAGGGAGGAGAATAGAAGGGCCAAAATGGGCCGGTTGTCCCGGTCAATCAGTTTGTAGATGTAGCTAACCACAACAAGAGCCAGTGCCTCCTACTTAACCAGCATCACATCACAAGTATTTACTGAAATGTCAATTTATGGTAGGAGTAAAGTTCTTTGTTAAAAGTAAGGATGAACCCTTACATACTGTTCAGGTCAAATTTGACCCATTTTGACATGTGACAGCTGTAAAAACAACACAAATGTCTTTTACTCTGAAATTTGATGACTTTAACTAAAGTGGCCCAAAATGCACAACAATGTAAATATTTTAAAATGTTATACTTTTGTATAGGTGCTTAAAATGTTTTACCATCGAGGCTGTTCTGGGTCAAATTATCTCCGTATCTATTGACATGTGTTTTAGGTAAATGAATAGTTAAAAGTTTTAATAAGATAGTAGTTTTTATGATGTAGCAGTGAAGACTGATGGCTCTAATGGTTATACAATAAACCCCACACTTCCATAAAGTTCTTGTTATTTTCACTTTACATAAAATACATTTACATCATTATTGCTATGTTATATTTTCATGTCTTAGGTAAAATAGGACATGATATTGTGTGATAGTAGATGTTTTTTCTCCAACAATGAGTGATGTAAAAGCTAAAACATACACTCTCTCTGCTCTCTGAAACATGAATCAAGGTTTAATCACACTTGCTTTCTAAACAGATTTGTGGTTCAAACGTTGGTATAGACACTTTTTTGAGGAGGGTTAAGTAAGTCACAGATTTAGAAAGAGATCTGTCTTCTTTCGGCTAACTTCCCAGATTTGTAACAACAGGTCATGACTCATAATTACTCCAGCGCACCAAAGTTATTATTTTATTTTATTTTTACATTTATATGAATTCATCAATTTCTGTTTTGTTCTTAAATTGTGTGTTCTCCATACATGGCCGTGGTCTAAACACTATATTTACAGCCTTCTACACAAATATAAAATACTGACTTTATTAATATTTTACTTCATTTTAGTTCACAGTAAAAATCGAACTGAAAAATGTTGAGGTTTAAAAAATATATAGTATATAGAGTATATATATCAATGATTCACTCTCGATACACTCAGAATGGACCAAAAGTCTAAAAGTGGACCGAAAATGGACAACTGACCCACCAGCTGGAATCTAGTGAATAAATGATTTGCATTATATAAAATATAACACATGATTCTAGTGTTTATTTAAATGCAATATAAATGAATGGATATAAACTCATCATGTATAATGTGTGTGTAATTGTAAAAGATGAACTCCTCATCATAAAACCTCTCAGAGACAATAATGAGGCTGTGATCTCTGTGTCTTCAATGGTAGCTCTGGCCCCGCCCAACACATCTTGAAGATGATTCATATCTTGGTCACTCATATTATTATCTTGTTTGCACGAGATATGGATCTAGTATGCAGTAGATAATTAATATTGCACACATTGAAATTATTTTTCAGGACTTTGGGGGTTTTCTTACTGCCTGATTGCTCATTCATAAATCCAGTCTTTTCTTGGTGATATTATATTCATATGTTCATGTTCAAATTTGTATTATTTGTAAAGTTTTTCATTTCTCCAGTAACAAAATGTACAAAAAATAACCTCCAACCATATTGATACAGATAAAATGATTTCACTGAACTGGGATGACAGCTCACACTACACTATTAAATGTTATATACTTTTGCCTCAGATATCATTATTATATATTGACCATCATGACCAATGCTGTATTGTCAAGACAGAAACTGCCTCAGAAGGTGCCCCCCTCTCACTGTACAGTACCACAGCTATCTGGGACCCTAACAGATTAAACTCAACTGAATTAAGAAAGCTCTGGAGGCTTTTTTTTAAAGCTATTTTTAAGTTTAAAGAGATAAAATGAATAGATTACTGTTCAGTCGTCAATGTCATTTTTAGCAATTTGATGAATAAAGTCCAATATCTCCTCTCCTCCTGTTGTCCTTCACTTCCCTCCCTTCACTCTCCATTGTCTCCTCATCACTATTTTTCAATGTATTTTCTTACTCATGTTATATCGAGCCCTTCTGAAGCTTTTTGAATTAGCCATGTACTGCTCCAGAAAACCCTCTGACAAGAGCCCAGCATGTCACCCTGTGATTATCCTTTCACGATTATAGCAACCAGGGCTTAATGTTTCTCTGAAAATAGCCACTATTTGAAATTTCCACAAATATCTTCAGCTCAATGCGGCTGTAATAATAAGCCTAACCCTCAACCCTGAAAGTCCATACTGTGTTTTTCTTTGTAGATATTTCTTTTCGTAATTACAGACACCTCAAGGCACAGAAAGTGTTGTTTTGATGGAGGAGCGAGGAACACACATCAGTCCTTCACAGATACCCTTGTATTGACGTAACAATGGACTGAGTTCCAGACAGCGCAGAATATCAGTCAGTGACAATACCCTTTCATGAGGCTGTTGGCAGGCAGCAAATCCTCCAGTCAAATGAAGGTTAGATGCATTACAGCATTCTCGAAAATTGACTCGAGCTCCCCAGCTGCACTGCACAAACAGCACATGACCCAAGTAAAATGCTGGCAGGTTGGAGACAAATGTAGTAAACGATACACCTAACATTTGATCCAAGATTTGTCAAATTACTAGCAGGGTACTTAGATTATATTGTCTGGCCAGGGATTTACTTTCCCTGCAGATATTGTTCATTCAGCTGAGTTTTCCTACTAAAGGTGGCAGGTCACTAAATGGTGTGAGTCTCAAATTAAAGTAGAATTTTCTCATTTATTGTCTAAGTGCTGAATTTGAGTTTGGGGACATACCTTATGCTAATAACATTGGCCTTTATATTTGCTGGAGATATTCATAGTCTCTGAAGAATGATTCTAATATTTTACTGACTCCAACTGGTGACCATTACTTAGCGCCACCAACAGGCTGAAATAGTCTCTTTCTATATTTAAAAGGGGATGTATCATGCACACTTCCAGCTCTCTCTCTCTCTCTCTCTCTGTCTAGTCAGAATCAATTCTATCATACCAGTACAACCAATATAAGCTACATACTGAGTTTTTGAACCCCAAATCATGTAAAGATATTATATATATATATATATGATTTGCAGTTCAAAAACTCAGTATGTAGCTTATACTGGTTGTACTGGTATGATAGAATTGATTCTGACTCCTCCTAGTGGACATTTGTGATTTGCATTTAATTTAAATTTTTCATGTGACAGGAAGTTGATCATAGAAAAACAGGAAGTTAGGATAGATATTTAGTTATTTTACCTTTTGTGAATATTTATATGTAAATGTCATCCCATTTCACCTTTGTGTAGTATGAATATAATACCTACATTCACTTCATTTGTTTGTTAGTTATTTATTATAATTGCGCTTTTTAGTTTCACCCTTTCTAAATGAATAGACCTGACTGTTGAAGTATAAACAGAATATATATAAAGGACAGTACATTGGACTTTTATGCTTTTATGTTTGAAACAGGCCGTCGTAGCTCCTATCTCTTTAAGGCAACTCCCCCAGAGAACACCCTTTGTTCCGGAGCCTGCCCTTCAGCATATTCCCATTATTTCTGGAGGCTATATAAACAAGCACAAAATTCAAATGTCCGAATTGCGTGCACTTCACTGCACGCTTTGGAGGCACATCCCCGGGAAGTCTGCGAGTGCTGATGGATGTCCAAATCCACAATTCATCAAGTCCACAAGGGCCCTCAAGCTGACTTTCTGCAGGCTTCCAGAGAGTCCACTTGGGGACTTCAGCAGACTTCGCTCAGAAAATTACTCATAATCCTGCAGCAATGTAGACTATAAAGTGAAAAAGAAAATAGTAAAACAGTGAGAGTTCAGTGTAAAGCAGCAGATCTGCACATATCCAAACCATTAGAAGCTGTTCAGAAAACCACTTTGAAATGAGTTACAGGGTCAAGAATTTCATTTTATCTCTGTGGAAAAACTGGATAAACTGGACTTATGTTTTGTTTCAAAGTGTATTTTTATCCGTTCGAGGTCCAGCACCCTGGACATGATGACGGTGAACACATCACAGTATGACTGAAGTCCATGAGGGCTCAGTCCACACGTCCACATTTGTATTCAGTCAAACAGTAGTAGCAGGATTTCACTTCTTGAATTGAATTTCTTGAAACCTCATGGCATGTACATTAGCACCACCCTCAGGGCAAACGTTACTGCAGGCAGTGCCACATTCACCTAATATGTGGGCTCAGGGCAAGCTGTGGGTCCTCCCACGCTCTGTACATTGAGTATCTACACTGTAGCCTTCAATTCCCATCCAACACAGAGGACACAGCTATACATCGCAGCTTCATTAAATATTACAAAGCCCCTGTGATTGAATAGCCTTCTACCTGCCTCAAGATTTGTCATGATTGTGTCAAATGAGTCTGTGATGATCTGATTAAACACAAATGTAGGAATTTCTAACACTGTGGATGGTTTTAAAGACTTATTTCATCACTGCTGCTCAGAATAACATCTGGCAACTTTGTGATGGTAATAATTGGAAATAAAAAACTGCCATCTGTTGTTTTCTATTAGAAAAATATTTTCCAAGACTATAAATGCACTTTTTCTGTCAGGAATTACACTTTACTGCTCCTCTCTCTGTTTGTGCAGAAACTGTTTTGAAATTAATTTTTCACATTTGTATATGCAACACATATAAATGCAGTTTGTTCATCATCAGAAAACATTCTCACTCTATAACAGAGACATTAGAAATAATTCCCACACATATTTATAGCCTTTAGCCTTTTAATATTAATACCTTTAATACAAATTATTTCTAGTGCTTGTACAGCTTTTAATTCTATGTGTTATATGTGTTTATATACGTGTCACATCGTTTAATATCACTGTTTGCTTTGTTGATGTTTATTATATTAGATCTACTTTCATATAAAGTCCACAGTGTCACTTTTAATTAGTTACTGTAACAACTTTCACATAAAGGTGAGCAGAGTGGAATCAGTCACAGTTGATAACTGGTTTTGTGATACCAGTCACCCAGACTCGACAGTGTCAGGCTCAGTGAGGTCAGCTGACCCAAAAAAGCAAGAATATGATGAATTTCATGGGTGGTCCAAGCTCTAGGTTACTAGACTTATTTAGTGTTGCATATTCTGTAAGAAGTCAAACAACCAACTGACACAACTTTTGGTCCTCCGTTATCCTGGGGCAGTTGTCTGGTATTTCATCCTTGATGTCTGGGAAGAAGACCCTAAGAGGTATATTGTTTATATACATATGCATATATAAGTTTCTTTTTCATTCAAATTCTCATTTGCTTCAAACAAGGTGATCACTAGTCTTTATTTTAGCTCTTGTATATTGCAGGCTCTCAGTCCCGTCTGTCCGTATCTTCAGACAGTGACATCAACCTTCAACAGTCCATAGTTCATCTGTAATGATGACTTTTCAATGGATGTCAGCAGCAGGTGTACTGTATAAAGCCAGTGTGACCCTGTATACTGTGCACCCTGTGCACTCTTTATCACTTTATATCACTTAATATTCCATTCACATTCCCTCTCTGTCACCTTGGCCAATCACCTACCTACACATATAAGCTTTGTACAGGCAACAGAACTGTAAATTGGTTCATTTTCCACTCCCTTAAACATTTATGATGCTGGAATTGGTCATTGGGAGAACAATATTGTTTTCAAAGTGAGTTATACTTACAGCAGCTAAAAGCTAACAGCCCCATGGGTGTACATTTCAATGTTTTAACACTTGCAGTGGGAATAAAGGGCCCTGTGCCATTTATCTACCGAAGGAAATGATTTTACTACATCATGATAGGATCACTAATGACTCCCACATTAATGCACTGGTGTATCTGTGAAAAATGTATATTCAAAACTGCTACAATATTGCTTCTTTCCATGTAAAATTTAAATTCCAGTAACAAGAATTGTGCTTTGGGAAGTATTTCTTACAAGTTTAATCCAGCATCATAATATTTCATATTTTATGGGTCTGGAATACATGAGAGACAGTATTCATATCATGGAAAAATTCAAATATTTTCTGTTTTTGGAAGGAATGTGGTTTCACAGTGATAGCTGCAGGGAGAAATGCCAGTTGTCTATCTAATTGGCAGTGGTATTTTGTTTATGCAGATGGAGACTCACTGTGACAACCGATGCATGACAGTTGCTACATGAAACATTATTAATCTAAAATAAATTCAATCTTGTGTTCAGTCAGTCATATTCTACACATTTGTTGCAGGAGTGTACATATCTGAGGGCCAAATGTGTTGAAATTGATATATGTGTGATTGACAGCTACTGTAAATTAAGCTCAGCACAGTTTCAGTAATTAAATATAAATGCAGAGAAAACAAATGCTGTGTAAAAGCCCTGTGGATCTTATGCATTGTGTGTGTGTGTGTGTGTGTGTGTGTGTGTGTGTGTGTGTGTGTGTGTGTGTGTGTGTGTGTGTGTGTGTGTGTGTGTGTGTGTGTGTGTGTGTTCAAAAGGTAATGGAGCTCAGTAGTAGAGCTTAAACACTAGCAGAGGAGATAACTAGAGACTCTATTGTCTTTAGTAGATATGAGATCGATGTAATCATTGAGATAGGTTGCCCATTTAACCCTAGAAAATAAGTTTTGATGGAAAGCAATTGCCAACCATCATCTATCCACTAATACTGTTAATGAATATTGTTTTCAGGTGCATCAAAGATCAAATATAATACAAGGTTATACATGAGGTTAAAGACAATTCTAGACATGCAAGCACATATACAAGAATCATAAACTCCCTGCACAATTCCAAACTAAAAGGCTATATTCTTATAAAGAAACCATGTTATCAGAATGAAGTACTATTAGCACAGAGAATATGTCTTATCTATGCTAACTGTGACACATTTGATTCTCCAAATTAACACCATTTTAATTTTGAGCATTGCATCATATATCATTTTCTTAATTTCAGTGTAATTTGGATGGAATATAGGGTCTAAATTGATTTAAAAGCGTGTGCTGCATATGGCTTATATAACTGGCCTAATTTAATAACTCAATTCATTTAGCCCTTGATGAAATATGTTTCCATTACAAACTGGACCAGTTTAAGGAATTCAACCAGGATTTTACTTTTCATGCCATTACTATTAAGATTAGTATCAGTATGGTTAGTAGTGGTTAGTATCAGTGTGGTTAGTAGTGGTTAGTATCAGTGTGGTTAGTAGTGGTTAGTATCAGTATGGTTAGTAGTGGTTAGTATCAGTGTGGTTAGTAGTGGTTAGTATCAGTATGGTTAGTAGTGGTTAGTATCAGTATGGTTAGTAGTGGTTAGTATCAGTGTGGTTAGTAGTGGTTAGTATCACTGTGGTTAGTAGAGGTTGATATCAATGTGGTTAGTAGTGGTTAGTATCAGTATGGTTAGTAGTGGTTAGTATCAGTATGGTTAGTAGTGGTTAGTATCAGTGTGGTTAGTAGTGGTTAGTATCAGTGTGGTTAGTAGTGATTAGTATCAGTGTGGTTATTAGTGGTTAGTATCAGTGTGGTTAGTAGTGGTTAGTATCAGTGTGGTTAGTAGTGGTTAGTATCAGTATGGTTAGTAGTGGTTAGTATCAGTATGGTTAGTAGTGGTTAGTATCAGTATGGTTAGTAGTGGTTAATATCAGTATGGTTAGTAGTGGTTAGTATCAGTATGGTTAGTAGTGGTTAGTATCAGTATGGTTAGTAGTGATTAGTATCAGTGTGGTTATTAGTGGTTAGTATCAGTGTGGTTAGTAGTGGTTAGTATCAGTGTGGTTAGTAG
This sequence comes from Scomber scombrus, assembly GCF_963691925.1. NCBI lineage: Eukaryota > Metazoa > Chordata > Actinopteri > Scombriformes > Scombridae > Scomber > Scomber scombrus. Next base: position 2,179,843 of record NC_084976.1, read on the forward strand.
TGGTTAGTATCAGTGTGGTTAGTTGTGGTTAGTATCAGTATGGTTAGTAGTGGTTAGTATCAGTATGGTTAGTAGTGGTTAATATCAGTATGGTTAGTAGTGGTTAGTATCAGTATGGTTAGTAGTGGTTAGTATCAGTGTGGTTAGTAGTGGTTAGTATCAGTATGGTTAGTAGTGGTTAGTATCAGTGTGGTTAGTAGTGGTTAGTATCAGTGTGGTTAGTAGTGGTTAGTATCAGTATGGTTAGTAGTGGTTAGTATCAGTGTGGTTAGTAGTGGTTAGTATCAGTGTGGTTAGTATCAGTGTGGTTAGTAGTGGTTAGTATCAGTATGGTTAGTAGTGGTTAGTATCAGTGTGGTTAGTAGAGGTTGATATCAATGTGGTTAGTAGTGGTTAGTATCAGTATGGTTAGTAGTGGTTAGTATCAGTATGGTTAGTAGTGGTTAGTATCAGTGTGGTTAGTAGTGGTTAGTATCAGTATGGTTAGTAGTGGTTAGTATCAGTGTGGTTAGTAGTGGTTAATATCAGTGTGGTTAGTAGTGGTTAATATCAGTGTGGTTAGTTGTGGTTAGTATCAGTGTGGTTAGTAGTGGTTAATATCAGTGTGGTTAGTTGTGGTTAGTATCCGTGTGGTTAGTAGTGGTTAGTATCAGTATGGTTAGTAGTGATTAGTATCAGTGTGGTTAGTAGTGGTTAGTATCAGTGTGGTTAGTAGTGGTTAGTGTCAGTGTGGTTAGTAGTGGTTAGTATCAGTATGGTTAGTAGTGGTTAGTATCAGTATGGTTAGTAGTGGTTAATATCAGTATGGTTAGTAGTGGTTAGTATCAGTATGGTTAGTAGTGGTTAGTATCAGTGTGGTTAGTAGTGGTTAGTATCAGTGTGGTTAGTAGTGGTTAGTATCAGTGTGGTTAGTAGTGGTTAGTATCAGTGTGGTTAGTAGTGGTTAGTATCAGTGTGGTTAGTAGTGGTTAGTATCAGTATGGTTAGTAGTGGTTAGTATCAGTGTGGTTAGTAGTGGTTAGTATCAGTGTGGTTAGTATCAGTGTGGTTAGTAGTGGTTAGTATCAGTATGGTTAGTAGTGGTTAGTATCAGTATGGTTAGTAGTGGTTAGTATCAGTGTGGTTAGTAGTGGTTAGTATCAGTGTGGTTAGTATCAGTGTGGTTAGTAGTGGTTAGTATCAGTATGGTTAGTAGTGGTTAGTATCAGTATGGTTAGTAGTGGTTAGTATCAGTGTGGTTAGTAGTGGTTAGTATCAGTATGGTTAGTAGTGGTTAGTATCAGTATGGTTAGTAGTGGTTAGTATCAGTATGGTTAGTAGTGGTTAATATCAGTATGGTTAGTAGTGGTTAGTATCAGTATGGTTAGTAGTGGTTAGTATCAGTGTGGTTAGTAGTGGTTAGTATCAGTGTGGTTAGTAGTGGTTAGTATCAGTGTGGTTAGTAGTGGTTAGTATCAGTGTGGTTAGTAGTGGTTAGTATCAGTGTGGTTAGTAGTGGTTAGTATCAGTATGGTTAGTAGTGGTTAGTATCAGTGTGGTTAGTAGTGGTTAGTATCAGTGTGGTTAGTATCAGTGTGGTTAGTAGTGGTTAGTATCAGTATGGTTAGTAGTGGTTAGTATCAGTATGGTTAGTAGTGGTTAGTATCAGTGTGGTTAGTAGTGGTTAGTATCAGTGTGGTTAGTATCAGTGTGGTTAGTAGTGGTTAGTATCAGTATGGTTAGTAGTGGTTAGTATCAGTATGGTTAGTAGTGGTTAGTATCAGTGTGGTTAGTAGTGGTTAGTATCAGTATGGTTAGTAGTGGTTAGTATCAGTGTGGTTAGTAGTGATTAGTATCAGTGTGGTTAGTAGTGGTTAGTATCAGTGTGGTTAGTAGTGGTTAGTATCAGTGTGGTTAGTAGTGGTTAGTATCAGTGTGGTTAGTAGTGGTTAGTATCAGTGTGGTTAGTTGTGGTTAGTATCAGTGTGGTTAGTAGTGTTTAATATCAGTCTGGTTAGTTGTGGTTAGTATCAGTGTGGTTAGTAGTGGTTAGTATCAGTATGGTTAGTAGTGGTTAGTATCAGTGTGGTTAGTAGTGGTTAATATCAGTGTGGTTAGTAGTGGTTAATATCAGTGTGGTTAGTTGTGGTTAGTATCAGTGTGGTTAGTAGTGGTTAATATCAGTGTGGTTAGTTGTGGTTAGTATCCGTGTGGTTAGTAGTGGTTAGTATCAGTATGGTTAGTAGTGGTTAGTATCAGTGTGGTTAGTAGTGATTAGTATCAGTGTGGTTAGTAGTGGTTAGTATCAGTATGGTTAGTAGTGGTTAGTGTCAGTATGGTTAGTAGTGGTTAGTATCAGTATGGTTAGTAGTGGTTAGTATCAGTATGGTTAGTAGTGGTTAATATCAGTATGGTTAGTAGTGGTTAGTATCAGTATGGTTAGTAGTGGTTAGTATCAGTATGGTTAGTAGTGGTTAGTATCAGTGTGGTTAGTAGTGGTTAGTATCAGTGTGGTTAGTAGTGGTTAGTATCAGTGTGGTTAGTAGTGGTTAGTATCAGTATGGTTAGTAGTGGTTAGTATCAGTGTGGTTAGTAGTGGTTAGTATCAGTGTGGTTAGTATCAGTGTGGTTAGTAGTGGTTAGTATCAGTATGGTTAGTAGTGGTTAGTATCAGTGTGGTTAGTAGAGGTTGATATCAATGTGGTTAGTAGTGGTTAGTATCAGTATGGTTAGTAGTGGTTAGTATCAGTATGGTTAGTAGTGGTTAGTATCAGTGTGGTTAGTAGTGGTTAGTATCAGTATGGTTAGTAGTGGTTAGTATCAGTGTGGTTAGTAGTGATTAGTATCAGTGTGGTTATTAGTGGTTAGTATCAGTGTGGTTAGTAGTGGTTAGTATCAGTGTGGTTAGTAGTGGTTAGTATCAGTGTGGTTAGTTGTGGTTAGTATCAGTGTGGTTAGTAGTGGTTAGTATCAGTGTGGTTAGTAGTGGTTAGTATCAGTGTGGTTAGTTGTGGTTAGTATCAGTGTGGTTAGTTGTGGTTAGTATCAGTGTGGTTAGTAGTGGTTAGTATCAGTGTGGTTAGTAGTGGTTAGTATCAGTGTGGTTAGTAGTGGTTAATATCAGTGTGGTTAGTTGTGGTTAGTATCAGTGTGGTTAGTAGTGGTTAGTATCAGTGTGGTTAGTAGTGGTTAATATCAGTGTGGTTAGTAGTGGTTAATATCAGTGTGGTTAGTTGTGGTTAGTATCAGTGTGGTTAGTAGTGGTTAATATCAGTGTGGTTAGTTGTGGTTAGTATCAGTGTGGTTAGTAGTGGTTAGTATCCGTGTGGTTAGTAGTGGTTAGTATCAGTATGGTTAGTAGTGGTTAGTATCAGTGTGGTTAGTAGTGATTAGTATCAGTGTGGTTAGTAGTGGTTAGTATCAGTATGGTTAGTATCAGTATGGTTAGTAGTGGTTAGTGTCAGTGTGGTTAGTAGTGGTTATTATCAGTATGGTTAGTAGTGGTTAGTATCAGTGTGGTTAGTAGTGATTAGTATCAGTGTGGTTAGTAGTGGTTAGTATCAGTATGGTTAGTATCAGTATGGTTAGTAGTGGTTAGTGTCAGTGTGGTTAGTAGTGGTTAGTATCAGTATGGTTAGTAGTGGTTAGTATCAGTATGGAGGGTAGTGGTTAGTATCAGTGTGGTTAGTAGTTATTAGTATCAGTGTGGTTAGTAGAGGTTGATATCAATGTGGTTAGTATTGGTTAGTATCAGTATGGTTAGTAGTGGTTAGTATCAGTATGGTTAGTAGTGGTTAGTGTCAGTATGGTTAGTAGTGGTTAGTATCAGTGTGGTTAGTAGTGGTTAGTATCAGTATGGTTAGTAGTGGTTAGTATCAGTGTGGTTAGTAGTGGTTAGTATCAGTATGGTTAGTAGTGGTTAGTGTCAGTGTGGTTAGTAGTGGTTAGTGTCAGTATGGTTAGTAGTGGTTAGTATCAGTGTGGTTAGTAGTGGTTAGTATCAGTATGGTTAGTAGTGGTTAGTATCAGTGTGGTTAGTAGTGGTTAGTATCAGTATGGTTAGTAGTGGTTAGTATCAGTATGGTTAGTAGTGGTTAGTGTCAGTGTGGTTAGTAGTGGTTAGTGTCAGTGTGGTTAGTAGTGGTTAGTATCAGTATGGTTAGTAGTGGTTAGTATCAGTATGGTTAGTAGTGGTTAGTATCAGTGTGGTTAGTAGTGGTTAGTATCAGTATGGTTAGTAGTGGTTAGTGTCAGTATGGTTAGTATTGGTTAGTATCAGTGTGGTTAGTAGTGGTTAGTATCAGTATGGTTAGTAGTGGTTAGTATCAGTGTGGTTAGTAGTGGTTAGTATCAGTATGGTTAGTAGTGGTTAGTGTCAGTGTGGTTAGTAGTGGTTAGTGTCAGTGTGGTTAGTAGTGGTTAGTATCAGTGTGGTTAGTAGTGGTTAGTATCAGTATGGTTAGTAGTGGTTAGTATCAGTGTGGTTAGTAGTGGTTAGTATCAGTATGGTTAGTAGTGGTTAGTATCAGTATGGTTAGTAATGGTTAGTATCAGTATGGTTAGTAGTGGTTAGTATCAGTATGGTTAGTAGTGATTAGTATCAGTATGGTTAGTAGTGATTAGTATCAGTGTGGTTAGTAGTGGTTAATATCAGTATGGTTAGTAGTGGTTAGTATCAGTATGGTTAGTAGTGGTTAGTATCAGTGTGTTTAGTAGTGATTAGTATCAGTGTGGTTAGTAGAGGTTGATATCAATGTGGTTAGTATTGGTTAGTATCAGTATGGTTAGTAGTGGTTAGTATCAGTATGGTTAGTAGTGGTTAGTGTCAGTATGGTTAGTAGTGGTTAGTATCAGTATGGTTAGTAGTGGTTAGTATCAGTATGGTTAGTAGTGGTTAGTATCAGTGTGGTTAGTAGTGGTTAGTATCAGTATGGTTAGTAGTGGTTAGTGTCAGTGTGGTTAGTAGTGGTTAGTGTCAGTGTGGTTAGTAGTGGTTAGTATCAGTGTGGTTAGTAGTGGTTAGTATCAGTGTGGTTAGTAGTGATTAGTATCAGTATGGTTAGTAGTGGTTAGTATCAGTATGGTTAGTAGTGATTAGTATCAGTATGGTTAGTAGTGGTTAGTATCAGTGTGGTTAGTAGTGGTTAGTATCAGTGTGGTTAGTAGTGATTAGTATCAATGTGGTTAGTATTGGTTAGTATCAGTATGGTTAGTAGTGGTTAGTATCAGTATGGTTAGTAGTGGTTAGTGTCAGTATGGTTAGTAGTGGTTAGTATCAGTGTGGTTAGTAGTGGTTAGTATCAGTATGGTTAGTAGTGGTTAGTATCAGTGTGGTTAGTAGTGGTTAGTATCAGTATGGTTAGTAGTGGTTAGTGTCAGTGTGGTTAGTAGTGGTTAGTGTCAGTGTGGTTAGTAGTGATTAGTATCAGTGTGGTTAGTAGTGGTTAGTATCAGTATGGTTAGTAGTGATTAGTATCAGTATGGTTAGTAGTGGTTAGTATCAGTATGGTTAGTAGTGGTTAGTATCAGTATGGTTAGTAGTGGTTAGTATCAGTATGGTTAGTAGTGGTTAGTATCAGTATGGTTAGTATCAGTATGGTTAGTAGTGGTTAGTATCAGTATGGTTAGTATCAGTATGGTTAGTAGTGGTTAGTATCAGTATGGTTAGTAGTGGTTAGTATCAGTATGGTTAGTAGTGGTTAGTATCAGTGTAGTTAGTAGTGGTTAGTATCAGTGTGGTTAGTAGTGGTTAGTATCAGTGTGTTAGTGTGTGTGTGTGTGTGTGTGTGTGTGTGTGTGTGTGTGTGTGTGTGTGTGTGTGTGTGTGTGTGTGTGTGTGTGTGTGTGTGTGTGTGTGTGGGTATGAATAGTAAATTGGTTTTTTTTGACTGGTATTAGGTTTTAGTCTTTGTTTGATTGTTTTTTTTACCTTCCCAGAGACTGCAGATGGAAAAATATCTGGTGGCTAAATCTGGTGCGACACATCCTCTCCATTTTTTTAGATTAATGTATTTTGTACATGGTCTCTGATATAAATACATTTAAAAATAAAAATTAGCATAAAAAAACACAAAGTACAGCTGAGGTTGATGGTACTGTTTTTAGTATTGCAGGTATTTGTTACAAACCATTGGACAAACTGAAATGTTGGCCTAGTACTAAATGAGAAGTCAGGAGTCACCAATGTTAGTCAGATTCCTCCTCTGAGGATGATGACGATAAATCTCCGCACAAAGCGTTATGACAGTCGCCACATTTTTCAGTCTGGTAGACCAACTAACATTGCCATCAGCCAATTTCTCTAAAAATAAGCATCCTGCCATTTTAATGTAACTGGATAACACATATCAGGCACATTTATTGATTTTACTATATTAAAAAAAGCCTGCATTAAAAAGGTGAACTTCAGTTATATCTTAATCTTTGTAAATGATCATTTAATGAATTATTCAGATATTGTTTTTATTGCACACTCAGCCAGGAGCTGTTACAGTAGCAGGCAGTGTGGTGATGGAGCTCCAACCTGCAGCTGATAGTGTGATTACTTTCTCTGTGGAAGTTGATGGAGAATGTCTTACCTGCGATATGCCAAAGAAAGCAATTGTGCCTGTTGATGGATGAAGTTTCTCACTGCGGTGGTGTCTCGCTGCTCACTGGCTTAAATCAATCTGTGCATTTAGTCTCTGTCAAATTGATCATCTGAAAATGCAAACAGATTTCTCCTGAGCACAGCTACGTCTAAGTGCCACCTTTGCTTTCAGAGGAGTTTTGAGTCAATATGTTACCTAAACTGGCAAAAAGATAAGCATGAAACAAAAACCTGATGGAAGGCTTTTGTTGTAGCTGTAAATCAGTTACATCTAAGGTGATTTTGACATACTTTTTCTTTTTTGGCCTTTCATCAGTCAAAGTCTTTACTTAAATTGGGCAGCAGCACAAACAGACCACAGCTGCAGGACGCCAAGGTCATCGTGTCTCCTGTCTCCTCTCTCACAGTTTGTGGTTTGTATTTGGACGTTACACGTGGCTCATGTGTTTCTATCTGTCTGTGAAGAGAGGATCATTGTCAGATCAGGATAGCATACTTGTGATTTCTTCCCATTTGTGTACATTTACTTTTCATAGAATCCAAGTAAGAGAAATATATATATATTAGAAGAGAAGAGAGGATCAGAAAAGGATGAGGATTGTGTAGTTTTGCTATTTCCTGAAAACTCAAAACTTCATGGAACAGTCCACAATGAACAAAACCTGTAAAGCAGGACCTCCAGTATTTGGACCAAGTCGCTCATAATAAAAAATGATGTAAAAGACAGTCAGCCATGGCTGTTCTTTAAATGTGGCAGATACATTTATTTCTTCTGCTGTTCATCTCATTTTTCAGGTTCTACCTATGGGCTGTGATCTAATGATGCTGCCAATAAACACTGTAGACATACAGTATAAGTCAACAGCTGTTTGATGACCAGCTGACCAGCCAGAGTCATAAGAGTTATAATGTCCACTCGGTACACCTGAACGAACGTGAGTGGATGTTGTAGGTCACGCACTTTTAAATGAAGAGTGGAAGCAATCAATCAATACAACCATGACTTTAATGCTGTGCTCCATCAACAGAAGCAACAGGAGAGAAGCTTAAGTCTTTAAGAAAAGGTGGAAAAAGTTCATCTTCATCAAGGTGGGCCTAGGTTTGGTTTTAACTTTGGTAACTTTTGGAAAACAAAAATAAACTGTTGTGTATGTGAACTTTTCTCTGTATATGCACATGTAGATAAGGCAAGGTAAAGTAAGGTAAATGTTATTGATCCCTCTAGGGGGAAATTCAAAATTGACACAACAGTAGCCGCATAATGATGAAGTGATAATACATTTAAAAAATACTATATACAATAAAACAATCTGTAAAATGATCTGTAATTATATAAATATACAATATACATAAATTCCTTATACTATATACAAGCATGCAGTGTTCCTGGGATTAAACAGATGCTTTAAACTGCAAAAAGTTTACTACAGTATTTGTTATATATCTTACCTTAAACAGGAATTTCATCATACATTTTTTCTTAAAATTAAAAAATATTTTATATTTTTAAATTTTAGGAGTGCTGATTGAAAAGGCATTATGACTATCTAAGTCTGGATCTTGGAACAATGAGTAAAGATGCATATGAGGATCACAGAGAGCAAGAAGGGACAAAAGGCAGCAGGAGATCTAAAATATGACTTGGAGTGAGGCCTCTCTGGGCTTTGTATGTAATCAATCAAATTTAGTAGTCAAGTTGGAGAGCAACAGCCAGTGCTAAGAAACCAGGATCAGTGAAATGTGATCATGTGTCTTTGTCCCAGTTAAAATGTTGGCAGTTGAGTTTTGGATGAGCTGTAGGCGTGAGAGACTGAAGCCAGAGAGCAGAGAATCACAGTAGTCCAATGGACTGCTAATGAAGGCGTGGATAACAGTTTCCACATTTTCACAATAAATGTTAGGCAATGTGCTACTCTGTTTAACTATCTGCTGTAAGACGTCCTCAAACCTCACCTGCAGTTTGTTGATTGTGATTCTTATTTTAAAAAAACCTGATGTCTTGTTTCCACTTTTGGGAGTCATTCCACCTACAATCATAAAGTTGTTTGATAAATTGACACATTTGAGCAATGATCAAAAATTAATTCCATGATGTTTGAAACGTTTGAACTATAATCACTTTCAGCTGCTGCAAAAAATAAAAAATGTGGATTAATTCAAATATTTGGGTGTTACCCTTGATCAAACTCTTAGTTTTAAAAATGATGTCAGCTGGGTAACACTGAAATTTAACCTCACAAACTTCAGACACATAAGAAACTTTCTTACTGTTAAAGCATCAAATGCTTTAAGGATATGGGAGTGTTTGTATTGATACTTTTATTATTGCAATTTTGCATAATTTTGTGAATTCTGTTATTGATTTTCATTCATTGTTCCATCTTCCTGGACTACGGGCGGAAAATAGCAACTTGCTAAAACCCAGTGCGATGCATCTCTCCTTGTTTTACACAAGGTTAATGTTTTATTGTGCACTGTCCCTGTTTAAATCACTTTTTTACTATATAACTATTCACCACCGTTCACTATTGACTACTGCTGCGCAGCTACACGTGTACAGTTGAGGGTTGCTTGTTCATCAAATCGGGTATCCCCCTTATGCATCTCCTCCACTCTTTAACATCACAATCCTCACAAAAAACACACAAACTATGCTAATCTGCAGACATCATACTGGTAACATTGTATTGAGTTGTTTGGGATTGTTAGAAATATTGGTAGGGACAATTCAGCCACAACTTGACATGGACTAATATGCAAATATTCACCCATGTCCATGAAGCACCAGAAGTTTGGAAACACAAATATTAATATACATTGTCTAAAATAGGCAAACAATGGCAGAATGAACAGACACAGATGTATGTAATGTGCGCTGCAGCTGCTGGCATGTTGTGCAAACAATTAATATAGTCTAATTAACACATTTGCATATTTGAAAGGCTTCATTTCTGTCTTTGAAGTCCAATAAACATTTATGAGTCCATATGCAAAATATTAATCCTTATTTATGCAAAGAGAAGAAAAAAAGAGAAAAGAAACAGTTCTCGTATCTTTAAACAAACAAATACTAAGTGGTGTTTGGAGATTTGCTGGTTAGTGTTTGAAAAGCACAGAAGCTCTCTAACTGTTAAACCCCAGCGCTGTGTTGGAAGTTTTAAATAATGAATGAAGGTATCCACACTGTGCCAGCTGTGCATAAAGTGAGCAGGATTTTGAAGAGGGTTGAGTATGATTCTCTGGCATCATGCTGGGCTGAAACAAAAGTGAACATAATCTATTAAAAACATAGCTATAGCTATGGTGCTTCTGCTGCTGCAATCTGCACATACCGTTGCAATTTTTTTTTACTTTTTCATTTTTATAGTTTATTTTCTTTTCCCAGTGGTGCGACCCAACAGTTGGCTGGCCGGCACTTTTGACTGCACTGTAGAGGCAGGCCTGTGTGTGATTACAGGTTAGGTTTTATATTAATGGTATGGAGTTCATTTTGAGATAATTGTAGGTAACTAACAATTCAGTGCATGTAGAGCATTGCTGGTATGAGTAGAGGTTGCAAATAGTATTCTGATAGACTGATAGTCTGGAGATAAAAATAAAAACAACCACACAAGCTGTTTTATTTGTCACAAACCTACTCTGTTTAGTAAGAAGCACACAGGTGCAGGACCTCACCCTTACTGTAATAATCTCATGACATGACAATTATTTTGATTCTCAAAGCTGAATTTGTAAAATTGGAGAGTCAGGAAAAATCATAAGATTTTATTGTTAAACTACTGTATCTGTGAGAAACAGCTTCCCAGTCTGATGTTTAGAAAAGTACATTATCACAGATCTTGACCTATCCGCTCGCTGTCTCAGAAGATTTAAATAATGGGCTCAGACATAAAGTAATTGGTTTAGTTATGAAAGTAAGTTATGAAGACGACAGTAAATATTAGATTACAGCATCATTTGATGTGAATCACATTTATTTGAAATCCGCAGAGAGGCCATAATATGGCTGCACTCAAGTCCATCAGCACCCACAGAGCTGCTGCCTGTGCCCAGTTCACTCAGTCAGCAGCAGTAATAACAGTTTATTCAACAGCTCTTAATTCAAAAAAAGAGGCATCGTGCTTTATGCTTACTATACATTGTGAACTGGCTAGTTCCATATCTAAGTTTAATTAATACTAAGTCACTAAGGTTGAAAGTAAATCATCAATAAAACCAATCAATCAAACTTTATTTATATTGCGCCTTTTATACAAGTTCCAGAGAAAGAACAAATGTAAACAGTACCAACAAAGATGTAAGCCTCTAAAACAGAATAAAATAATAATGAGAAAAAAATCAATGGAAATCAATGACAGTTATAATAGGTAATGAAATGAAACATAAAACTACAATAAAATAATTGATTAAAATAAAAAAATAATGTTCATAAAATATTCTAATGAAAAGCCAGGGTAAAGAGGTTAGTAGTTTGGTATGTTTAAAGATAGCAACACTTTCAGCAGCTCTAAGTATAAAACCTGAAAGCTTCTGTCTTGCACTTTGGAACAACTAAGACTCACACCAGAAAACTTGAGGGACTGTACTGGTTCATACATTGCAAGCATATCAGACAGGACTGGTGCAAGACCATGAAGTGCTTAAACTCTCACATACTGTTCAGGGTCATTTTTGACCAATTTTGACATTTGAGAGCAGTAAAAACTTCAATTTGATGACTTCTCCTAATGTGAGAAAGAATATACAAAAATGGAAATATTTCAACTTCTTATGAACATTTGTATAAACTTTTGTTGAGTGTTTGTCCCATATTCAATTAAACCATTCATAAATTACTGTTGCATTCTTCACATTTAATATAATTCATTGAACTCATCATGTTCCCCTATTCTATGTAATATAGGTGTCATTGTAAATGTTTGATTATCCATAAACAACAAACATAAAAACTGAAAAATAAAGTATATTTTCTCTCTGAAAGCTTCCTTAAGGATTTATCACACTTTACTTAACACTGATGAGGCACTCATTAATAATTTGAGAGACTAATTATGAAGGGATATTTTGGATATGTCGGAATATGAACAGTATGTGAGGGTAAAAACAAGTTAAAGAATCTGACAGTCAACCAATGTAAAGACTCTACAACTGGTCTACTGTGTTCTATCCTGGTCCTGTGTCATCAGGAGACACAGTGACATAAAGCTGAGCACCATCAGCATAGGTATGGCAAGAGATTTGTTCTGATGACTTAACTGAGGGGTACCATGTAGAGTCGCTATTACAACAAGTAGTGGCCCTAGAATCCATCCTTGAGGAATCCCATGTTGTTTTTAGGGGAAATACTTCAAACTCTCTGTCAAAGATAAGAGACAAATGAATTTAAAATAGTACTGGATAGACCATTGTGCAGTTCTGTTCCTCAATAAAGCATTAACAACATACAGTCGTGTTCTGGTAAATGATGAAACCAAATTTGGATTTCCCTTATAATTTTAGATTTCTCATTAAGTTATCCAAACTAAATTCATCATTGCCTTCCAAAATAACCCATACAAGTGTTTGTTGATGCTAAGCCCCTGCCTTCAGGACAACATCATTTGTTGGTGCCTCCAAAATGCAAATGATCATAAAAGAAAGAGTCACATAACATAATATTTTCTTATCTTCCACCTCTATAAATAAGGTCTAAATGGGTCACATCTTGCTACTGCTGCCTCTGAGAGAAATCTGTTCATTGTTAATATCGTTTCACATTGTATAATGCAAATGAATGGCACAATTGGTCAGAATGTCCATTCACCTAGGTTCAGACAGTTGCTGTTTCTCTTAATAAGCACATAGAAGCTTATAGTATCTCAAGTCTTGTTATTCTTAACTTTAGTTGAACAAAGATAACAATATACTTTTAAAGCAAGGCGATGTGTTCATTTGAGGTGAATGAAACTTTAAATTACTTTGTATCATCAGTCCAACACTTTGATCCAAATCCAAAGGGCCGTTCACTGCAGGAACTTCACTGCAGTAATTTTAGGGGGCTGTGACCATTGGCGCGTGTCTCTATAGCAGGAACCGCCCCTGAACGACAATCACCTGGAACTTTTATGGAGGCAAAACGAATCCCTGCCTTGGGGTGTGTGCTCCATGCGGCCCCAAACATTCCTGGGTGGGGCTTGAGGCACAACGATGTTGCAGAATAATTACGCCACCTCCAGAGCCACATGCATTTCCAAAGCGACTCAAAGGTAATACAGGGGTTGATCTAATGGGAAGTCGGGGTTCAAGAAGATACAGAAAGATTCCAGCATGAAATAAGTAGGAATAACTTTTAAATTAGATATATGTATGTATGCAATATAGTATAAATGCCAGCAGACAACAGTAAGACTTCATCAGGATGAAATAGAGAATGAAAATGAAGCAATGTTAATACTGTTCCTTAGTTTTTTTGGGGGGGTGGTTCTTTCACACAAAGAACCAAGTAATGTGAAAGTACCGGATCGATAAGAGTAGTTGTACTATTAACTATACTCATCCCTTGACAACATAAGAGGTCGCAAAATTCTTCAGGCTTCTTCAGTCCTCAGTAAGGAGCAGACAGCTGATTGCAGGAGGATATAGCAGCTGGTCTTTGCCAGTGGCAAAGTTAATGAAGCTGGCTGACGAGGAGCCTTGCTGCAGCTGTGATGGCTGTGTGTGAGCAGCAGCATAGAACATTCTTGGTGACAGGGACATAAGTATATGAAGAACCATTTTGGGACAATTTTAGCCCAAAATAATGAAAGAAAAGGGTAAGCTGTCGATATTTCTGGGCCAAAAATACCTGTAATGACTAAATGAAGGCTCCTGCCTCACATGACACTGATCATACATGAGTGACTGCCTATGTAAGGCTGATACAAACATCAAGCTCTTCAGGAGAAAGGTTGTTGGCAGTAGCTGGTTCAGTGGCAGACTGCAAATGACTGATTTGCTGTGTGAAGTTTGATGTTTAGATTGGTCCTGTGCAAGCACTCAGCCAAGCATATGCTTCCAGTGAACCTGTGCTGCTGAAAGTTATTCTAATCAACCATACACAGACATCTCACATGGTGCACACTGTTGCCTCTTTGATGATTTCCCACATGCATTTCTTTTCAATGTAGCCCCTCAAATAACTGAAAAAATATCCCACATGACAACTCAATACCTTTTTATGTACTCTTATTGGTCACATTTGTAAACTAAGTCTGGTGTATGGTAGGGTTGGGCAATGTGTCCACATTTTTCTTACCGGCCATCATCAGCCCAATGACTGGCAAATGGAATACTGATATTCACACTGGTGAATGGGGGGTCCTTACAGAAGACATTACCATTTTCAGCAAATAAAATTATGGAAGAGCTCATTTTGAAGAAATCTTCTATTTGTAGGGGGGTGACGAGATCTAGCTATAATTAAGGGCCGCACAAAAAAAAAAAAAAAAGACGATCAGTTTTCTATCGATCATTCGCACATCATGTCTTCTTTTTATAATGTCACGTGTGGATCATTAACCTTGTTGCAGCTTCTACCTGCTGAGAAGATCTCAGTCAATAGTAGGAGATGAGGAGAGGAGCAGTGGTAAATTAACCTCAGGTCTCTACACTGAAAGCCTGAAGTAGGAGGAGCAGGGAATCTAGCGCATCTATGGAAGCCTAATGATGCAAAAAGTAAAATGAGTCACACTACCAAATCATAACACAATTTATATGTTGTTCTACTTGTGTATTTATGTGATACAGGATTTGTGCAATTTACTTTTATTTCTGTGTTTTTTTATTAGCAATATGTTATAATTTGATTCTTTATTTAATTTATATTTATATATTAGTTATATAATTGTTTCTACTCCTTACAATTTACTTTTTAGTATTTGTGATTGTATGTAACTTTTGTATTTATGGTTGTTATTTCCATAAATACCAAAATGATCCATCCATAAAATATCTATATGGGGAAACTTTTTACAGTGCTGCATACTGCATATGATAATTTAATCCTCCTTTTGTGAATTTTAAATAAAAGAACAGTCATTTATTTCCTCATTGAAGTTTTCTTAAAAATATAGTTAAAATCTTGTCTTGTTTGATCTCGTGAACCCAATATCGTTTCTCGTCTCGTGAGCTGAGTGTATCGTCACACCCCTATCTATTTGGGATTATTTAATTTTTAAACCAGATGCAACAGGTTAGCAGAAGGACTTAAATGAAGTGATTTGCCATTTGTGCAAACAAGTAGTGCCAGGAAAACATTCTGTTTGCGAGTAAACCTCCTATCCTGCTAGGCATGTTACGCTAGCACTGAGAGAAATTGCCAATAGGAGAGCCCTGCTTCACCAGCCCTCAATCCTTGGTGCTTTTGACAAAAGTAATCATTTTTGTAGTAGACACTGACAATGCACTTTGTCTCACAAAAGAAATGGTGTCTTCTCACACTGTAAAAAAAGGAGTTTTTCAAGGAATTCTTCAAAACTTTTGAAACTTTTAAATATTTTTTGAAAGCCACTATACCAGATCTCTACAATAAAGTCAGGGCTGATATAAGCAAAGAGCTGGAGGCAGTGGACCTTGTCGCGCAGACTATGAGCTTGTTTCTACATTCCCTGATAACGATAAGCCTATGACAGGCCTATAGACCTAAGAAATAATATAAATAATATATGCATATTTGTTCCACCTTATCTTATTTAAACATAGGTTAACAGCTAATATCAACCATTCTTCATAGCCCAGCATACTAATGTTGAATGCATTTTTTACAACTTCATTTTAATTAGGCCTACTAGGTTATCAAGTCAAGTTTGTATATTAGCCTAGGCTATTTCATGTAGGCCAATTTAACAACCAACTATTATACCAAAGCCCCCTCCCTGAGCTACTACCTTATCGTGGTGGAGGGGTTTGCATGTCCCAATGACCCCAGGAGCTCCGTTGTCAGGGGCTTTATGCCCCTGGTAGGGTCACCCAAGGCAAACAGGTCCAGGGGGAGGGACCAGACAAAGTGTAGCTCACAAGACCCAAATGACGAGTACAATATATGGTCCTTTGTTTCCCTTGCCCGGACGCGGGTCACCGGGGCCCGCCCCTGGAGCCAGGCCTGGGGGTGGGGCTCGATGGCGAGCACCTGGTGGCCGGGCCTGCACCCATGGGGCCCGGCGAGGCACAGCCCGAAGAGAAAACATAGGTCCCCCTTCCAGTGGACCCACCACCCGCAGGAGGGGCCAAAGGGATCGGGTGCGATGTGAGCTGGGGAGCGGCCGAAGGCGAGGACCTTGGTGGTCCGATCCTCGGCTGCAGAAGCTATCTCTAGGGACGTGGAATGTAACCTCTCTGGCGGGGAAGGAGCCTGAGCTGGTGCGCGAGGTTGAGAAGTTCCGGCTAGATATAGTCGGCCTCACCTCAACGAATAGCAAGGGCTCTGGAACCAGTCTTCTCGAGAGGGGTTGGACTCTCGTCCACTCTGGAGTTGCCGCTGGTGAAAGGCGCCGGTCAGGGGCGGCGATACTTATTCCCCCTCAGCTTGGCGCCTGTATGTTGGAGTTTACCCCAGTGGATGAAAGGGTAGCCTCCCTCCGCCTTCGGGTGGGGGGACGGATCCTGACTGTTGTTTGTGCCTATGGCCCAAACAGCAGTTCAGAGTATCCACCCTTTCTGGACTCCTTGGAGGGGGTGCTGGAAAGTGCTCCCTCTGGGGATTCCATCATTCTGCTGGGGGACTTCAACGCTCACGTCGGCAGCGACAGTGAGACCTGGAAGGGTGTGATTGGGAGGAACGGCCCCCCCAATCTGAACCCGAGCGGTGTTCTGTTATTGTACTTCTGTGCTCGTCACAGATTGTCCATAACGAACACCATGTTCAAGCATAAGGGTGTCCATATGTGCACTTGGCACCAGGACACCCTAGGCTGCAGTTCGATGATTGACTTTGTAGTCGTGTCGTTGGACTTGCGGCTGCATGTCTTGGACACTCGGGCGAAGAGAGGGACGGAGCTGTCAACTGATCACCATCTGATGGAGAGTTGGCTCCGATGGTGGGGGAGGATGCCGGTCAGACCTGGCAGACCTAAACGCATTGTGAGGGTCTGCTGGGAACGTCTGGCAGAGTCTCCTGTCAGAGAGAGCTTCAACTCCCACCTCCGGGAGAACTTTGACCATGTACCGAAGAGGTTCTGGACCACCATCCGGCGTCTCAGGAGGGGGAAGCAGTGCACCGTCAATACTGTGTATGGGGGGGACGGTGCCCTGCTGACCTCGACTCGGGACATTGTGGAGCGGTGGAAGGAATACTTCGAAGACCTCCTCAATCCCACCGACACGCCTTCAGGTAAGGAAGCAGGGCCTGGGGACCTGGGTGTGGGCTCTCCTATCTCTGGGGCTGAGGTCGCCGAGGTGGTCAAAAAGCTCCTCGGTGGCAAGGCCCCGGGGGTGGATGAGATCCGCCCAGAGTTCCTCAAGGCCCTGGATGTTGTGGGAGTGTCATGGTTGACAAAACTCTGCAACATCGCATGGACATCGGGGGCAGTGCCTCTGGATTGGCAAACTGGGGTGGTGGTCCCTCTTTTTAAGAAAGGGGACCGGATGGTGTGTTCCAACTATAGGGGGATCACACTCCTCAGCCTCCCTGGTAAGGTCTATTCGGGGGTACTGGAGAGGAGGGTCCGTCGGATAGTCGAACCTCGGATTCAGGAGGAGCAATGTAGTTTTCGCCCGGGTCGTGAAACTGTGGAACAGCTCTACACCCTCTGCAGGATCCTTGAGGATGCATGGGAGTTTGCCCAACCAGTCCACATGTGCTTTGTGGACTTAGAAAAGGCATTCGACCGTGTCCCTCGGGGGGTCCTGTGGGGGGTTCTCCGGGAGTACGGGGTATCGGACCCCCTGATACGGGCCGTCGATTCCCTGTATGACCGGTGTCAGAGCTTGGTCCGCATAGCTGGTAGTAAGTCAGACTTGTTTCCAGTGGGGATTGGACTCCGCCAGGGCTGCCCTTTGTCACCGATCCTGTTCATAATTTTTATGGACAGGATTTCTAGGCGCAGCCAGGGCGTTGAGGGGTTCCGGTTTGGTGACCTAAGGATTGGGTCACTGCTTTTTGCAGATGATGTGGTCCTGTTGGCTTCATCAGACCGTGACCTCCAACTCTCACTGGATCGGTTCGCCACTGAGTGTGAAGCGGCCGGGATGAGAATCAGCACCTCCAAATCCGAGTCCATGGTCCTCAGCCGGAAAAGGGTGGAGTGCACTCTCCGGGTCGGGGATGAGATCCTGCCCCAAGTGGAGGATTTCAAGTACCTCGGGATCTTGTTCACGAGTGAGGGAAGGATGGAGCGGGAGATCGACAGGCGGATCGGTGCGGCCTCTGCAGCAATGCGGACTCTGCACAGATCCGTCGTGGTGTAAGAGGGAGCTGAGCCAAAAGGCGAAGCTGTCGATTTACCAGTCGATCTTCGTTCCTACCCTCACCTATGGTCATGAGCTTTGGGTAGTGACCGAAAGAACGAGATCGCGGGTGCAAGTGGCCGAAATGAGCTTCCTCCGTAGGGTGGCTGGGCTCTCCCTTAGAGATAGGGTGAGAAGCTCGGTCATCCGGGAGGAGCTCGGAGTAGTTAGGATGCCTCCCGGACGCCCCCCCGGGTGAGGTGTTCAGGGCACGTCCCACCGGTAGGAGACCCCGGGGAAGACCCAGGACACGCTGGGTCTCTCGGCTGGCCTGGGAACGCCTCGGGATCCCCCGGGAAGAGCTTGACGAAGTGGCTGGGGAGAGGGAAGTCTGGGTTTCCCTGCTTAGGCTGCTGCCCCCGCGACCCGACCCCGGATAAGCGGAAAGAAGATGGATGGATGGATGGATGGATATTAAACCAAAGCTTACTCTAATTTTACAACAGCAGCCTAATTATTTTTTGTGTGTGTGTGTTGGTTTTAAGGATTGTGTAGCTCACTTTCAACAGAAAATGGTGCTGCAGGTACTCAAACAAGCTGCGGCCATTAAAAAGGTCTTTGCTGTGAGTGCCAACTCCACAACTTGGTCTGGCAAGATGTCAGTGTCCTTGAGGCGGACAATGCAGATTTGAGGACAGTCACGGATTTTACAGACATTTCCATGGCAGAAAATGACGTGACTGTATCCTCCCTCATCCCGATGCATCATCTGAAAGACACTTTAAGTGGAAAAAGAAGATGCCAACGTGAATAGGGTCATACAAAATATTTCAATAACACAGCCATGCAACTGATGGGTATAGCATCTTTGCTTGACCCTTGTTACAATTCCCAGCAAGCATGTCCATGTGGGTTAAATTTAGACTGCAATATGGGTCCCACATGGGTTTGTCTGCAGTTTCCATGGTGGCCCCTCCTGTGTTTGCCCATATGGGCTTGAAGTGGGTTCTGACTAGGTTTCAGGGGGGGCCCAACTGGATGAGTAACACATGTGGGGCCTATGTTTCTGAAACAATATGGGGCCCATACAATTTGCCCTGTTTATGCACATGCCCGCTTATTCCACCTACATCCCTAAGGGGGCTCATAAAGTCAGCCCAAGTGGGCTTAACATGTGGGGCCCATGTAACTGAAACCATTTGAGACCCACAAGATTTGCCAAGTTCAAGCCCATGCCCACTCAGTACCGATTTTAAGTAGTTCAGTACCACATTTAACCCATGTGGGGCCCACATGGACATGCTGACTGAGAAGGGATACCATGTGACCCCCACCCAGCTTGACTTAAAATAAATAAAATAAAAGAGCTTTCCTTGTTGGCCCGGCAGTGCATATTCAGGTGGAAGATGAGGATGAGTAGGGAGAGGAGGAAGCACCTTAACTGCCAATGAAGAAGGTTAAATCACAGGGTTGCCTGATAGGGAGAGTGAAGCCTCTGATTAGCTGTGCCCTGAACCAGAATGTGGAGACAGAGATGGACAGCAATTTCAGTGAATATATGATGATGCACTGACTTTGTGAAAAGCACCAATGTCGAACATCACATGGATACCAGCTTGAATGCATTTTGGTACCAATGGATGCCATTATCTATTTATATGATACCAATATATTCCATTTAGCTTAACAACTGAGACTTAATTAAAAAATTTTTTAATGTATGTATGTGTATGGGTGTGTATATGTGTGTTTATATATATATATATATATATATATATATATATATATATATATATATATATATATGTGTGTGTGTATGTGTATGTATGTGTGTATATGTATATATGTATGTATATATATATTTTTGTATTTATTTATTTATTTATTTCTAATATATTATAATAATAATAATAATAATAATAATAATAATAATAATAATAATAATAATAATAATAATAATATTTTCTTCTTCCATGCTTTATTTTTGTCTTATTTCTGTGCTTTCTCTCTCCACAAAGGACTTACTGTTGGTTTCCTCTCTTGTTTCGTTCCTGTTCAAATGTTGTTCTCCCCGCTGTCCTGTGCTGTGTCTTATGGTCTGTTTGTATGTTTTGTTGGTGAACAAAAACTGAGCCTGCTACAGCCTCATATAAGGTAAGGTAAGGTAAATTAGGGCAAATTAAGGGCAATTAGAGGCTCAAAGGAGACTTAAACAAAAAGAGAGGAAAAAAGGCAAAACAGCAGCAACAATACCAACAAGAATGACAAAAGAGCAAACAAACACACATATGAACATAAAAAGCATGGCTCTTATTGTAGCACCCATTTGTTTTGATAGGTGTGTGTGTGTGTGTGTGTGTGTGTGTGTGTGTGTGTGTGTGTGTGTGTGTGTGTGTGTGTGTGTGTGTGTGTGTGTGTGTGTGTGTGTGTGTGTGTGTGTGTGTGTGTGTGTTTGTGTGGGTGGGTTTTCTGTGTGTAAGATATAAAGGGGAGAGAGTGCAAGGTGGAGACAATATTAACCAAAGGAAGAGAGAAAACAAAGCATAATAAAATATATACAGTAGTCATGGAGGGCATCTCTGGTTGGGCTCCACGTACGAAGAGGTGTGGGGACAGATTCAGAGTGGGTCAGTGCAGAATTTTATGTATTCATTTTTTTATTTTCCCTTCATTTTTATGTGTGTGTTTGCTTGTTTTATCTTTATCTTTATTACTTTTATTAGCTCTATACCCTTTCTGGTGGCTGGAGGTCAGATGCACTTTAAAACAGCTCCCACCCCTACTGGAGGGATCTTTCCAACTGGGTTTGAGGAGCAGCAGAAAGAGAGTGAATAGAAGGAGGAGGTAAACAGAGTGGGATCTGTGTATGGCCTGAACATGTAGATGACTCTATTGTTACGCTTATAAAATGGTAGAAATTAAAATAGTTAACTAAGTTCAGTGACTGACCTGAACTTTAATTTGATCTGCTATCAAATACATTTTTTTTTTTTTTTAAAAGAAGTCATATGTATGTTGTTTGGTTATAAAATAATTCTTATAAGATGTATATCAATAATAATAACAATGATAATTGAAAAAAAATAAACAAAGTATAAAACAGAGACAAAAAAAGAACCACAAAAAAAGCCAACATCACTATTGTCTTCGATATCATATTAACATTTCTATTAGCAATAAAAATAAAATAATTACTCATAGTATTCTGTTTAATAATAATAATAATAATAATAATAATAATAATAATATTCTAATCCTCATCCTAATAATAATAATAACAATATTGTATCAGCATCGACATCCACTATAATGGTTTTAAGGGTTAATAAATAATCAGATTAATGAATGTATAACAAAATATATAAAAAATAATAACATTTCCCCCCTTCCTTTCATCTTTTGCATGCATGTATGTATGTGTGTATGTATGTATGTATGTATGTATGTATGTATGTATGTATGTATGTATGTATGTATGTATGTATGTATGTATGTATGTATGTATGTATGTATGTATGTATGTATGTATGTATGTATGTATGTATGTATGTATGTATGTATGTATGTATGTATGTATGTATGTATGTATGTATGTATGTATGTATGTATGTATGTATGTATTTATGTATTTATGTGTGTATTTATGTATTTATGTATGCTTGTGTGTGCATGTCTGTAGACAATGATGAACATACAGGTGTATATATACTGCTCAAATGATTGGTAGACAGGCAAGAAAAACAAGTTGGATGGAATCCGGTTTGTAAGAAATTAATGAGGGATGACCAGATGGAAGAGGGTTCAGCTGCAGAGTTCTTGATGGAGGTGGACAATTTCCCATAGAGATGTATTCTATGACTAAGTTTTTCCAGTCCAGAGAGATTCCTGAGATGTAATAATAAAAAAAGCAGAGAGGAGCTTAAGATTGAATTTGAAAAATGTTAACCAAATCAATACAAGGTTCTGTGCTATGAAATGCATAGTTAACTGATGCCTCTCTTCCCATATTGGATGTCTAAAACCTTGTAATGTCTAGCAGTGTCAGAATTGCATTATTAGATTGGGCCCATGCAAGACAAGGACAGTTTAAAAAAAGAAAGAAAAATCTGGAAATGGTTCTTTTTAGTGGAAATGGGGAGAGGATTTAATGCCTTTATTTATACCTTTATTTCAATTCATTCCATTCTAAAACCATGGGCAGTAATATGCTCCTGTAACAAGTCTGGCTCATTGACAGCATTTAGTTAATCTCAAAGGTGTTGGTCTGGGTTGAGGTCAGAGCTCTACGCAGAACAGACAAGTTCTTCCACACCAAACTGTGGAAAAGCATTTATTTATGGAGCTGGCTTTGTGCAAAGGGTCATTACATGTGTTGTATGTCATGTTACTGCTGACACAAAGTTGGAAGAACACTATCGTCTAAAATTGTCTGAGGTATGCTGTAGCATTGATTTCCCTTCACTGGAAATAAGGGACCTAGTTCAAATCATGAAACAGACCCAGAAAACACAAACATGGTATATATGGACTGTACTTATATAGCATTTTTCTAGTCTTTTGGACCACTCAAAGCACTTTTACACTACATGTCACAGTCCCAATCACACACATTCATACACTGGTGACAGGAGCTACCACACAGGGTGCCAACCTGCTCATCAGGAGGGAGACTAACCATTCATACAAAGTTGGAGCAGGAGCAATTTGGGGTTAAGTGTCTTGCCCAAGGACAGGAGCCTGGAATTGAACCGCCAATCTTCCGATTGGTGGACGGCTCCTCTACCTCCTGAACCACAGCAGCTTATGTGGAAATATTTAAAAGAGAGGGAGGTGCAGCAGATCTGAGCGGCATATTGAGCCAACAGTTCCAAGGTGTGGAAGATGATCTGACTAAAAGAACAGAATCATCTAGTCACAAAGAGTCAGCACTAACCATTCAGCTTCTTGAAACTGCTCTATAATCAGGTTTTTTGTGAAATGTAAGAGGTCGTCTGTAGTGATGTCACACTTTTTTTAATTTGGCTTTTATGGTGCAAAAGTCAGACGTACCCCACCAACCCCGACGTCAAAATCCAAGATGGCAGCCTGTAGTAACATCCCGTTTATTAATAGTTTTGTCTCTTATTACTTTCCAACTTGTATTTGTGGACTTGTTGCTACACTGTTTGTATGAGAAAAATACAGCGAAAATGTGTTTTTATCAACTGGTATTGCCATCATTGGCTAACCTGGCTAAAACTGTTTTTTTTTTTGCTTTTTAACTGGAACGACACAAACTTGGGTGTGACGTCATTCCCAGCTCTGACTTCCAATGGAACCCAGCATAAGACATACAGCTTTACTGATTCAGTCTCAGTACTCTCATCAGTGTCATGTCCAGCATAAGTTATAAATCCACTGTAAACTGCCCGCCCAGCACCGAAGAACAGACACAAAGTTTAGCAACTTAAGAGCCAGATATTTTTGTAAGGTGTTGGCGGAGACCAAACCAGAGCTAACAGGAAGTAAATGACTCGCCCCAGTAGGCTAAAAGTTAAGGTGCATACCACAAAAAACACAACACCTTTGATGCATGAGATACCACCTGTCTGACCTTGTTTCCTGCCTGTATCTATCCTGTTATATAAAGGCAAACATAAACAAAACAAAAAAGAATCTTAAACAAGGAATAAATAATAAATGGAAAGTGAATATTGGACTATGATGATTATCATACCCATCAGGGGGTCAGAAATCCAGAAAAAGCTAATGTTTCTCCATGTGCTGGATGTGTAATTAAGCAAGTGTTTGCTTGATTGCATGTCAGTGTTGTGTTTAGAGCTTGTTGCACTGCCAACATGTATGAAGAAAAGTCACCAACCTAACTGTAACACACACAGTTCAACTTCTTGTCACAACATTAAACATTAAATACTTAAAACATTATTTTGGCTTTTTATTACAGTATTATGTTAAATTGTTAAATTGCCTGTTGAAAATTGCCATTGAAACCTTTTTATTATAATATAGGCAGACTCACCATGCAGTTACCCTTACTGATGGCTACCATCAAACCTACTTTGCATTGCCACTACATCCAGGTAGCTATACCACTGTTCTTAGGCAGGAACAGCTAGACTATTACAATAGCATTTCAGTCACTCAGTCCGATTCTGAGCTCCTACAGAAAGAAACAAGGAACCAAAATGACAACAAGTGTCCAAAAATGCTCCGATAAAGATGCTTGTGTAGATTATCCTTACCTCACACAAGATCTAGATGGCAGTTTATCATTAAAGGAGCACCAAGAGTATGGATTTTAAATGCTAGGACAAATGGGACTTCTTTGTCTTGTCTACTTTGGTGCCATTAAGGTTCAGAACAATGGTTTTTGAAAAGTTGAGGAGAGCACACACTTGGTTTATAGACTAGTGGTCATGGGTATTATTCTATCAAAAGTGTGGTGTTATATATTCTTCTAATGGCCCCTCCAACATGAATCCTATGGCGAGCAATTTCCTGTCTGCAACACTAAGAATGTTGGTATTACATGACTGACATTTATGGCAGACAAGAGGTCACTAATAAGGATGCCTTTATCTGCCATTACCTCGTCCACTTCCTCTAACAAAGTGAGAATCCCAGATGAATTTATGATTTCTTTGACCCTGTATACTGACAAAACTAAATGCACTTGTATACCAACTAAAGACCGGTCGTTCCTTTGAAATAAAAGTAGGTTCCTGTACCTTTGAAATGGCCAATTGTATATGTAATTCTATACAGTCTGATATCTTGTATGCGGTAAAGTATTTTTTGAAAGATAAAGACTTAGTAAAGTTAATTTACTGTTTCTCACCTTAAGGCCAAACAGGGATAGATCCTAGCATCTAACATGAGAAATTCTGTCCAGGTGATGCAAATTCTACTCGCAGTTGCCTGAGATACTTTGAAACGAGTAGCAAGGTCCTGCACTAAAAAATAACCTGCCTCAAACAGCACATGAGAGTAAAAACTGGTCTAGTATTCATGAGTTCAGGTCAGTTGACTCACAATGTTTATAGCAAGTTTAGCTCAATTTTACTGGAACTCACTAACATTTTCATGTTGAAACGAGTCAAATGGGAGGTTTGATTTTAAATATCAGAAGGATTCAAATGTATAGAATAATTTAGAGTAGTAACTCATCATATTTGTTGTGAATATTATGGAGATCAGCTTGTACAGATGGATAAAATAGAGAGATGGATAGATTGTCTCTGAGGATGATATGATGTTTACTAGACCTATGAACTATTACACACCGATGGCAGGTATGTTACAATCATGCTTCCTGCATTTGTGGATTTTGTTTTAAACAGCAAAGCACAACAGTTTCAAAAGGTGGACAGGTTAAATGCTAAATGGTAAATGGACTGTACTTATATAACACCTTTCTAGTCTTTTTGACCATGCAAAGTGCTTTTACACTACAAGTCACATTCACTCACATTCTTACACCATTGGCGCAGCCATCGGGAGCAATCTGAGGTTAGGTGTTTTGCTCAAGGACACATCGACATGTGGACTGGAGGAGCTGATCAGTCTGATGTGTTCAAAAGTATGTGTGGTTAGCAGCCTAGTGTCATCACATGTTTTAATTAAGGTAAACCCAATGAACAGCCGTGCATAACGGCACTGTGCTCTGGTGCAGCACTTCTCAGAGGCTGCAGATTTATCGACATATCAGTCCTGCTGCTCTCAGATGCTGCAGGGATTTAATGGAGAAGGAGAAGCTTTTCATACAGTATAAAGCCAGACCTTGTCTGCAAAATGCAGTTATTTGACAGAACTTATTTGGCAAATGTTGTGGTGAATCAACATTGTTAGGAAAAAATACACTGGAGGGAAGCTTTAAGTTTTACCTGAAATAGATTTAAAAAAAATATTTTAAATATACTCCAGACTTTGAATCGAGTGTACCCGATTAGATTTCAATTCGGAAACTAAAAGCCAGGAGTTGGGAAAGAAAATCCCTCTTCAGAGAAAAAAAGTGAATAATTCAGAGTCCATTCTTTTGAACAAGCTGCCAACAAATTACCAGGAGTCCAGAGTCAGAGAGCATTTAACAGAACCAACCTGCATTCTCTCAACCATACACACACACACACACACACACACACACACACACACACACACACACACACACACACACAAACATACACAGGAAAACAACGGCATCAGGTATGGAATGCACAAACACACACACATACATACACACACACACACACACACACCATACACACAACGATGCACTAAAACACACACTTTTTTGCCCCTTAAAAATGTATTCTCAGCTTCTCACTAAGCACATTCAACTTTTAGATACATTTTCACTCTTGGACACAGTACCAGTCAAAAGTTGGGACAAGGAAGTGGAACTTTTGACTGGCGCTGTATGTATTCTCACTTTAAGATACTAATTTAATGGTACAACGAATATAGGTACTGTATGTAAGATGGGACTGTACTGTATGTATACATGATTACAATATATGCATGTGAGCAGGTTCCTGTCCAGTATCATGGAAGGAGGAGATAAAACACACGTTTCACAATTGGATAATTAAGGGGATTTTTGAAGGATTCTGAAATACTGTATAATTTATGTCTTCCTTTAGAGGAAACAGCACATAACTGTTCACTTTCATAAGCAGTCATCAAAATATGAAGATATCCGATACAAGAACTCCAGTGAGTTGTCATTTTGACTGTTTATTTCTAGTATTAACACATTTTCTGTTACATGTGGGGCACTAGGTGAACCCATGTGCAGACTCTTGAGACAGGAAGGTAATTTAATGATAAACTCAGAAACACAGGCATACAGGGGGGGCCTACCAAAACAGAACAAGTTCATAGGAGCAAGGCAAGCAGCCAGGTAACTAACAGGCAGAAAAGTTCAAAACCACAGGAACAGCTGGAACAAACAAAGCACAGGACCAGGAACAGACTGGATCAGGATGGATAGAAAGCAAGTGTCCAGTGAAGCAACTAAAACAAACTGGCTGGGAATGAATGTCTGAGACCGGTATATGAACTGAGGAGCTGATGAATGGCATCAGATGTAGATAGTTACTGAGTGGAAAGAGATGTGTAGATGGGGGAAGGAGGGAAAGTCAGAGGGCATCTGGTGGTCAGCTTGAGAATGGCACATCTGGGGAATTGGATAAAAGAACATGGTTAGAGAGCTGGGGATGAGAATGCAGCTGCAGAGAGGGACTGAGGAACACACTGTGACATGTTCAGACTGACAGAAATTCAAATACAGAATTGAAAGAATGTGATCACAGAATTGTCTATGTCAAAGTTAGACTGTCCTAACTGTAAGCATAGATCTATGCTTACATTAACTCTCCAGTTTATCACTTTCACTATTTCTTCTGTCTGTACGGAGTATTATAAGGTGTTGCACCCTCACTAGTAATTCTACAGAGAAAAGCTATTTTACAGATGTGCAATATAAGTTGAACAAGCATGGCACATGTATTTCATGCTTTGAGAGGAACTTTAAGTCACAGTGAAATGGTAGTTAAAGCATCTTTATCTTCTATAATGTGACACACAATATGTGCATGTTAAACAAAATACATGAGCAAGGTATCAATACAAAGGGGTTTGGATTCCTCATAATTGGGCGTGGCTTAACCCTTACATACTGTTCATATTCTACACCCTGGCAGTATGTTCTGGGACGATTTTGACCCGGTCTAAGAATCCTCTCATAAAAAGTGTTTATACCAAATGTTGAACCACAGATGTGTTTAGAAAGCATCAATAGTGGATCTGACTGATCAATAAATGTGATTAAACCTTGATTCATGTTTCAGAGAGCAGAGAGAGTGTAGGTTTTAGCTTTTACATCACTCATTTACTAACATCTACTATCACACAATATCATGTCCTATTTTACCTAAGACATGAAAATATAACATAGCAATAATGATGGAAATGTATTTTATTGAAAGTGAAAATAACAAGAACTTTATGGAACGATGGGAATGATATTTGGGGTGTTTTTACAGCTGCCAAATGTCAAAACAGTATGTAAGGGTCAAGATAATACTTAATGAAACTGAACAGACGATTACTGGCCTGCACCCACATCTCCCTCATGAGGGTAGATCCAGAGGAAAAGGACAAGGGAGAAACAAATAACTTTGACCTCAACTGTTTTTTCTTTAGATTTGTGAACAATGTTTTATCAACTGATATCAAAACACACACTGCTTTATGTGATTCTGCTCTGCTAGTTACAGCCCACAAACTGTAAAGTTTGGTTTATGATGGGCAGGGTTAACTCGTCACTGCAAATAACATTTGATTGGATAATGATGTGTGAGAGCACCTGCTTTGATATCTGAATGTATAATCTGGATAATGACGTCTGATCAATACAGGGTTTCTGCCAGCGTACTGAAGGCTGGCTGCCCGCCGGGCCTGAATTTACCTCATGCTGGGGATAAGCATTGGGGAATTCAATTTTTGTTCTCCTTAAAAATGTATTCAAGATGGTTTCTAAACTGTAATTAGTGTAAGGGTGAAATAGAGAAAGAATGAGTGTTAGGGTGAGGGAGCAGAGAGTATGCAGTTAGCAGTATAGCTGTGAACAGTGTAGTGTGTGTACAGTTTAGGCTGTTTGTCAGTGAATAAATGTTACAACTCCTCAAGACCCAAGCTAAGTTCTCATGTCTTGTTTGTTTCTGCAGACAACAAGAACCAAGACCTGAGGAGACAGGAGAGCAGCTGCTCTCTAACAGCTATGTGTGTTTACAGCAGAGAGCAGGAGAGAGGACAGACATCTCACTCCACTCCTCTGTGCTGCATCTGTGACAGTAACATAGCAGACACTTTCGTTAAAGTTAGATAAAAAGAAAGATAAAACTAAAGAATGATGATAATAAAATAATGTACAAAAGTAGAAAAAAAAGAGGTAAATGAGGTATGAATGATGAGTGATGAGGGATCTTCATACAAAACACCAAAAAAATGATTTCTGACAGAGATTAGACGACTATTAACACAATACCACTGGATTAGAACTTGGAAACTGTATTTTCATGAGTTATATCTTGCACTGCCCCTCATAGGGTGGCCACACAAACACCATACATGCAATTTCAAAATCACATACACAGTCATAAACACAAAGAAATACACCCTATCTTACTCAACTTCTCATGTATGCACGCATATATGTGTCCATAAACAGACAATACTGCACTAGCTTAACAAAGAGAAAGTGTGTCGCAGATTGTGTGCAGCTTTCAAGGAGGTGAGTTATGTGGTGTGATGTATGTGGTGGTGGCTGCACCGTGGGAGAGGGTCCTCACCATGGCGCTCACTTCAAAATGTGAATATTTAGATGGATTTATGCCCTGAAGGAGAAGCTGGTAGCAGCATCCTAGAAGCACATTAGCAGGGTGTTGAGCAGCCTTCTGACAAAAACAAATGACCCCCGTATGCCACAGGAGATACCAACGAGCTCCTTGATTGTTTCTGTAGAGAGCCAGAAGTGCTTCTCAGTTGTGGCAGAATGTCTCCTCTAATGTGTCCACATACCCTGCACATACTCTGTCTAAGGAGAAGAGAGAAATAATAAGACTGTACAGTAGGCAGGACTGTAAGTGATAAATAGAATACATATTGGATTTTGCACCTGGACATAGTCATAATTTAAATTCATTCATATATTCATATTTTGGACTTGTTCCCTTTATTCTTAGATTTTTGACATGCTTGTGGTGAAGCCTCAGGATGATGATGTCAATCGGTCAAGCAACCATCTATTGGCCAGATTGACATTTGACATTGACATTTGGCACTGATATTCAGAGAATGATTTCAAATAATGTAGGTGACCCCTTCCCTTTTGTCTGGCACCATCACTAGGGATGGATTATGAGTCTGTGGTCTCCTGGGCACAGATGTATCCTCCCTCCCACCCAGCAGAAACTAAATTACAATAAAATGAATATCAGAATATCACACTCAGTACTGGCAGATATAACATATTAGAGGATCAGACACAAAAAAAAAAGAAGTTACTGGGACATCTCTAGAGTTGAATGAGCACTGTCACTTCAAACACAGGCTCTGGCTCTAGGCCTGCTCTGCACCATTAGGCGCTGTGCCCAGTATACCCATTTAATCATCTATCCATCGCTCAAATACGCAGATTGCCTTGAAATCATCTGAAAACAATGACTTTTTTTTATTTTAATGATCCTATGACCTTTCCCTTAGCAGTACTATTGATAAGGCCCAGAGGTTTTCTACAAATGATCACTGAGTGCTATGAACTGTGCAGAGGCAGACATGTGTGCTTGGATGTTTGTTTGTCTGTACTTTTATACTGTAGAAGCAGAGTAGAGATTTCTGGCACAACTTCACCTACAGTACTTCCAATGTGCATGAGAAGGGGAAAAAGTCTAAAAAGGTCAAAGCTTCAGCAACACTTGTCGTATACAGAGCAACTTCATTGTTAGACCAACGCGTTTCTGATCACGTCCTTCATCATGGTAATTATAAAACACATTTCACATAACATTATATTAAATATATACATATACATACATACAAAAAAAATAACCAATTATGTGCATCCAGACATGTATCAGCCAATGGGCTGATCTATTAAGGTGGGTATCTATTAAGATGGGTTGGGTTCGTGGTCATGTGACTTCAGGCCAATCATTATCCCAGGCAGGTAGGAGGGCAAGGGGAGTATCCAATAAGAGGCATAGGTGACACCACATTTGGTCCATAAACCAGAAAAGTGCAATTATGTAAAATGTATTTGTATAGCGTGCTTTACATATAACATAAAAAATAAAATGCATCAGAACAGAATATATTAGCAACATGTGAAAAAATAAAAGGCCATTTAAACACAATTACAGTTTTTTCCAATTGCTAACACACTAAAATGACATGCATAGCACAATTATTTAAACTGACACCCAGAGAGAGCAAAACCTCTTCTCAAGTCTCCAAAAGTCTAAACACATTTTCAAATGCACTTTTAAAATGCACTGAACACGGTTCTCTGCATAAGACACAACAATCTGACATAAAGTCACATGTTTGCCATTTCAAAACACTGCCATTCAAAAGTACACTACATGAGCTTATTGGCCAATTTATTAGCCCCCTAGCCAAACACCTCAATGCTTAATTGTTACCACTTCAATCAGGAAGTAAGCACTATGAAAAGACCACAGGTGAGCACCTTTTTTTTACAACAACAATGGAAAACGTTTGCAGAGAGAGGAAGAGGAAGAAGGAGGGTAAGAATGAAAGGGGGAGGAAGAGTGATGGAGGAGGCATTGTGTTCAGACCTAGCTGTGCGGCAAGATGCTGCCTAATTATTTTTCTTGCCTCTTTTTTTTTTCTATATATTTTTTCTGCACATTTTTTCTGCAATTTTCTTTTTCACTCCAATGTAAATATATCTGCTGTGCATATGTTGCACTCACTTGTTTGGTGAAAAATAAAAATAAAAATAAATGTTTCAACAGCATGTTTGTGTATCTGCAAATATTTCTGTGCAACAATCTGAAGAATTTTCTACAATTTGAACTATGTTAGTATTATGACAAAGCAGCATACTAAAGATGAGAGAGCTTGTCATTATGCCCAACAGTGTGTAGTTGGTTAGACAAACATCTGGTAATATGAATGAAGTGTGTGCCAGTTGGTGCAAAAGTTTGATTTTGATAATGCTATATGTAGTTTTGGTTGTAGTGCTTCATTTTGCAGGATATATGAGGTGTTTTGCAGTTTGGGTGTTTGGTTCTGTGAATTGTGTTAACTATTTTGATAAAACCAGACTAGTTTGCAAAATTGTGTTTTAGCAATTGGAAAAAAACTGTAAAAGTGTTAAATTGGAAAATAAATTAAGCTTACAGACGTGGCTTGAATCTAAACAGTGCCTATTGCTTTTGTACTTTTAATACTGAAATGTGTTCAAACAAAACAACAAGCCTAGCAAGGCCCACCATGACTGTCACCAAGTGTGGCTCAGGTAGTAGCCATTCATTGTAGAGTTGGTGGTTTGATCACTGGGTCCTCCTTTGCAACCATTATCACCAGACAAGGACATCATTATTGGATGATTCTGATGGATTTGTCAGATCACGACATCATGCGATGACGCGACAATCCATCTTGTCAGGTTTGTGCGCTTGTGTCCGAACCAGAACCTGTGTCGTGAATCCAGCTACCACTCAAAGTAAGACAGTGATAGATGGTGATAGATGGTTCATCAAGGTATATTTTTAAAGTGCCTGACCTGACATGTCAGGTTAGCAAAAACCTGAAATGCATTCAATGTAGGAAAACACTGTGGTTAGGATTAATATAAATGTGAGTACTAATTGCTGGTTTTTGATAGGGCACAATGATGTGTGTGTGTGTGTGTGTGTGTGTGTGTGTGTGTGTGTGTGTGTGTGTGTGTGTGTGTGTGTGTGTGTGTGTGTGTGTGTGTGTGTGTGTGGGTGGGTAAATGATAGGCTTTGTGTAGTGCTTTGTCCTGCTCAGGTAGAAAAGCAGGACAAAGTAAAAGGCATGCATTTACCATATGTACTGTATGTCAGTTTAATACAAAAGAAGGCAATTATCTTCCTAGCCTCCTGCCAAAATCACACTATGATTTTAAGACTATGTTACACAATTCTTAGAATTTTGCTTTTCATTCATAGAGGAGAAAAATGGAACATGCAAGTGTTTAGACTCTGCCACTGTAGCCTCTTAATTAAATACGAATGCTCATCGTTATAGAATAAATTATGATTACTGTCACTCTAAAAAAAAATATGTAAACACACTGTACCAAAACCTGATTGCAGGTTTTCTTCTTTTAATTTTTTGAATTTTGTCTGTTCATTTCCAATTTAACAACTAATTGTTCTGCCCTTTTCTTTTGCACTAGTGTGTTCAGTAATGCTGTATGCATGAAATCGGTTTGCCTCATTGATTTAGTAGTTTTCTTTGCAGTTTGGGTCGTATTACTTTGTCTTTGCCCATGGTAATGTCATCCACTGAATATTCACTTGGAATGCTGTTTATGTTGGATTAAACACTATCAGGGATGACAAGTCAAACATGAGATATTCACATAAATGAAACTCAAACTGATGGATCGTAGTGTACAAGCTTTGCCCTTTAGTGTGGTCTCAGGGACATGTGTGTGTGTGTGTGTGTGTGTGTGTGTGTGTGTGTGTTTGTGTGTTTGTTTTGTGTGCGTGTGTAAGAGAAAGAGAGAGAGTGAATCATTCTCTCACTCTCAGTTTTTTTTTCAGAGTTCTCTCGCAGCGTTGCCAGAGTTCAGCGGACACCACTCATGCATACAGCGCATGAATTGGTGTGTGTGTGTGTGTGTGTGTGTGTGTGTGTGTGTGTGTGTGATGGGGGTGTGATATGGGCCTGGCCTAAGAGGACAAACGATACAGAGGAATAAAGCAAATGAAGTGAGAGAGAGGATGAGACACCTTCTTCATAGACTGGAGTTACGATGAATTCCATTGAGCTTGTGTGATTGAATGAACATGGCAGGCTGCTTTAAGTTCACTGTGGGCAAAATGCAACATTAAATGATCTCACACACATTTCACCCTTTTCCCTGTGTGGACAACATCAACTTTTCAGCTGACTGACAATAAACATGACTTTAATCAACCCAGTTTCACATCAAATTATGTAATAGCCACGTTGTTATTTTTTATTTTTTTGGCCTATTTTTTTTCACATCATGTGACTGTCAGATTTCTACATAAACGGCAACATAAGCTGCTTTTATTCTTAGTGTAAAATATATTTCACAATTTTAAGTTTTAAGTTTTTTTTCAGCATTAAAATGTGTTTTGATAACATTTTTGTGCAATTTATTCTCATAATCAGTCAGTGAATGTATATGATGTTTAGTTTGTGAATTATTACAGATAATCTTTCAGGCCTTCTATTGTTGCTATGGTGGTTCCTATGTACGCTGTTGAATCATTGTCTTTGCATTGTGTAGATGCATTGCATTGTTTGATGATGTTCTTTCAATTAAAAAATGTTTTGATTTCAGATCCCTGGAGATTCATTGAATTTGAAGTCCAAAATTTGAAGATTTGTGATTGGCATTTTTAATAGCAGAATGCTAAGAAACAGTATTGTCTCATGGGCAAAAGTGTTTCTGCTTTAGTTTCTGATTTTGGACAAAGTTGATCAATCTGAGTACACTTCTTCTTCTTTTGGCATTATTGGTGGTTGGCAAACAGCTTTTTGGTGCATTGGTGCCACCCACTTATCTGGAGTTTGGACTAAAGAGCTGTCCTCTCTAATATTTCAGCCAAACAAACAATTAACATCAAAACAATAAAGAAAATAATCATAATTATAGAAATAAAAGGGATTTTAAATACTCTAGTAGGAATTTCCAACACTTTCCTTTTTTTGCTGTTGAATCCTTCTTACTGTATGTTTTAAAACTTCTGGCAATACAATGAAACAGTCTATTGTTTCCTCCTCTCCACATTATTCACACTTATTATTGTGCTTTCCAAATACACAGATAGAAGTGTTCAGACTAGTATGACCATTCCTTCATCTTGTTATAACGCTCTCCTCTCTCTGATTCTGTCCTTCAGGCCCTGCGTTCCCCTGTTTAAGTCAAGTTAATGTTATCTTCCTCTTCTTTCTTTGCTCCATTCATTCAGCCACGTCTTTTTGACTCGTCCCTTAATCACCACTTTAGCTTCTAACTTACTAATATTTACATTAACGTGACTACTCCCACTCATCAAAGCCCCTTTCTGCTGCTTTATCCGCCTCCTCATTCTCATCAACATGAGCAGAGACCCACACGAAACTGACAGACTATCACATTTGATGAATTCCGAATAATGACTCTAGCGTTTTTCAAACAATAAATCCTCTTTACACCTGGAGTTGCAAAAGTGTAAACTCATTAATGCTGCACACAAATCTGATATACCAGAACAGATATATCTTTGGTACAGTAAGTCTCTGCCCACACTCAACATGAATCTAAGGGATTACTGCTGCTTCTGCTGTTCTACCTGTGTTCTGTAGAAATCTACAAGTAAATGGTAACTCCTTCTTACATTTAAATGATAAATCCTACAGTTTTCTCCCATGGTCATCTTTTACCCATTCAAGGAGGCTAAGATCCACCTCTGGCCATAGCAGTAACCAAAGAGGTATATCTGACAGAACAACAGTTGGAGAGTAACTCCTATCAAGTATCCACATTTCACTAGTCTTCTATTTAACAACCCAATTGAAGCTCTTTGTCGGCCTGTTTTCATGTTCCAGCATGGCTCAATAGCACTTATTGTAGGGTTGTTATGTCCTTGTAAACTGAGCCAATGTCATCATGTTATTGTCTTGTTAACTGCAGCTGCATTTCCCCCCATTTCAGATGTTTTAATGCCTCTCTACGTATCCTTATATTCTTCTTGTGCTTGTATCACCTCCAGTGTGACCTGCATGCCACACACCCATAATCCAGAACTGATCTTATTAGATCTATATATTTATAGCTTTCAAAGCAGACCAGTCAGCTCCCCCACTCTGTTCCCACCGAACATCTCATCACATTTAAAACTGTGATTGGAGATGGAGGTTTCAACAATCAGGAGTGCTAAACCCAAGATCCAGTGATACATCTCAAATGTCCTAGTCCGAGGACAAAATACTCACATTTCATTTGTTTATTTGGCTCACATCACAATAGAAAACTATTTCAATGCATTTTTTAGCACAGAGCCTTCTTCAGAGCATTTGATTTAACATTTAAAGCCTTTTTACACTTATTTAAAACTTGATTGGTATTTGCTTTCCAGGTACAAATTTGAATGAGTCTATCACTTTCAGCTCCTAACCATTTAAATACATTTGGACGTCTGCCCCAATTCTCCTGCTTGTTAGGAAAAGCATATTTGTTTTCTCAATGGGAAAGTTAAGTTTCCATTGCAAAGACCACAGCGCCACTCTTTTGTTTCCTGCAACATCTTCAACATTCATACCTTCGCAAACAAAGATCTCCCTGGACACACACCATCAATCATTATTGAACACAACAGAGGACTTATAACACGTCCTTTTTTGCGTTGCATAGGTTGCTGACAATGTTCTTTCCACTCTTACCTGTGGAGAGTAACTGTACAAACATTCCTTCACCCATCTTAACATTTTACCGACTATTCCTAATCTTTATTGATTCCTTTTGATTAATAACCTTTCTTTCCACAATAAGTCATGAGCTTTTTGCACATCAAATATACTGTTACTACTGTACCACGTACTTATTCACGTGTGCCTTCCTCACCTCTGATTCTAGGTGTAGTATCAGATCCACTGTTCCAGTCTTCCCCTTTTCTAAATCCACCCTGATGTTTAGATATAAGATTCCTTACATCCAAATAATATTAACTCTTTCTGTAAGCATATGTTTCATGATTTTGCACATGTGTGATATCCATGCAGCTGGTCTGTAGTTAGATGGATTGGTGGGATCTTTTCCTGTTTTCCTGATGAATATTATAACTGCGTTAATGTGTTAATTTTCCTTCCTACCAAACCTTGTTATATGAATGTAGTATGACCTCTGATGCTACATCAGACAGATGGCTCCACATGGTATAGCAGATTTGATCTTTTCCCAAAGCAGTTAGTCCTGATTTACATACAGCCAGTTTTCATTTCCTCTAATATGAAGGGAGCATTAATTGCATCATCCCTCTAACATATCGTTCCCACAGGAAAGTGGTGTCCAACTTTTGGACACCACTGTATCTGCTTTTGTTTCATCTTCATTAGCCAGCACCCAATCATTTTCAAACACTGGGTACCATCATTTTCTTTACCATTCCCCATACTTACTTAATCTGAGTGTTTATGGAGTCCCAAATTGTTCTCCAATACTTTCTTTTAGCTTCTTTAATAGTCTTTCGAACCACTGCTTACATTATTTTATACTGTATGAAATATTGAAAGTGTGAGTGATTTTTAAACACCTTTAAAAGACTTATGTTTATTTATTACCTTTACTACCTACATTCATCATTCCACCACCGAACCAACTTCCACCTTTTCATACCAGCTTTCCTTATAATTGTCTGATTGGCAGCCCCAATTATGGCATCTGTGACATTTCCATTAAATATTGTTATAGCATGTTCTTTATCATTTTAAACATGTTTCATTATCACATTATCACAGCCTTTCCAAATATCCACCTTTCTCATGTAACTTCTAAGCACAACCTGGTTTCACTACCTAATTTAGACAAAATAGAGCAGTGATCACTCCAACACTTCATGATTCATTACCTCCCACAAACAAAAACCTGCCAAGGACTCAATCACACATGTACAACAATGAATCCTCATGAAATTCCCATCATTTAAACACAAAAGTCCCAAGGAGTCCATCAAATCCTTCACTATCCAGCCATTCAGTCCTATTCTCTGTCAGGAGTACTATGGGATTAAATGAGCATCAAGTTCTTCTGACTACAACCTCTGACATCAATTATAGAAATTCATAATAACTAAACGTCCATCCTCTAACCAAACTTCAATAACTACATACTCCAGATCTTTCCCTTTTTCTATTTCTCTATATGAAACACGTTCTTCTCCATTACCCCTTTCTCAAGGCCTATCCTTGAATCACAAAATCTAAATTAAGCCATGTCTCTTTTAAACATATTATATCAGGTTTAAATAATAACCTTTAGAAATCCTTTAAATTCTTGGTCATACGACAGTAGACTCCATGCATTGCACTGAGTAAAACTAATCCTGTGAACATGACTCTTTAACTGTTCCAAACCGTTCCTGAACATCCATCCCAGATATTCCTTGAATATTTAAATATCTTGCTGCACTGTTTACAATTATTTCAATCTTCTCAGCTCTATCCCTTGCTTGGAGCATGCAGTTAACAGCAATATATTTCCATCTCCCATCTGACTCTTTGTCACAAGTTGTTCAGATGACTGTTCCTTGTGTTCCCTCTGAACTACCTTTACTGCTTCTTATATATCCATGTTACCTTGTACACCTTCACTGCATCCTTTCTCACATCACAGCCACCATAGGCATAACTATGTAAACTTTTCACAATTAACACATTTCAACTCTGCCCTGTCCTCACATTTCCAATATTTATGATCACCTCCAAACCTTCCATACTTTTGTTGCCCTTTACACCCTCTTACATTATAACTTATAACCCACTCTTACTTTATCAGGCAACTCTTAGAAATCCAGCAACACCGATAAACTATGAACCTTCTCTCTTTCCCTTCTTGCTTGCAGACATTTAATGCTAATAACTTTACCGCCTCTTATGCCTGACCTCAAATCCTCCAACTTTTCCTCCACCACGATGCCATATAACCTCTCACCTCTCTCACCTGTCTTTATGGCTTTCTCCATCATTTTGTTACACACTTTAGTCAGCGTCATCACTTATTCTCTCTACTTCTTGTCTTTACACTTGATTAACAACATCACCCAACACTTTCGCCTTTTTCCTCCTTCAAAGTCACCAGACTAACTTTCCTTATATCATGTCCTTCCTTAAACTTCAGAATGAGTTTAAACCTTTCATTCTCAACAACCATGGCCATATATTTTATGATGATGATGATGATGATGATGATTATTATTATTATTATTATTATGTTTTTCTCAGGCTCCACAGAAATATGACAGAAGGCTTGACCAATTCTCTTGAAGACACCTACAGTAGTATGTCCAAAACAAAATATAGAGTTACAATGTTTCTACTTGACAGCAGTGTTATTAAATGAAAATTACCAAGAAAATGAAGTCTCATAATTGAATATTATATTTTCAATTTGATGGCTGGGCGAGTGATGATTGGTTAGCAGGCCACATAAACGGTGGGTATGTTGTATCAACAAGTGTTTGGGGAAATAATAGCTACTAGCTGAAAATGGCAGTGGTGACCAGTGGTACTAATCCAGCCTTGTCAACAACCCTCCTCTGCACCATCCTACCGTCCTCTCTCCCATATCCCATTACCACTTTCACTATAGCAAAACATTAATGTTATGAATTGTCATGTGGCTGTTACTGGTTAGTGTATGGTAAGCACACCATAATGAATGAATGAATGAATGAATAAATGAACCTTGACCTTCTGCCCTCAGGCAGACGATACAGGACATTTAAAACACTCACCACTAGACTGTTGAACAGTTCTTACCCAAAGGCCATCACTACACTGAACACTACCATGAAATCATCCAGATAACTGAATAAATGTGCAATAATATTATTTATTTAATGTTCACAGCATATGTTGGCCGTATACCTGCTGACTGTGTGTGAGTGTTTGTGTGCGTGCGAGTGAGTTGAATGTGCATTTAGTGGAATTAATGTTATTTATCTAGTTTTATCTTTACTATTTATTGCTTTGAGATCCGTCCTCTCTTGGTGAAATGAAATGTCTTTGTATTTTTTTAATTTATTTTTTTAACAATGACAATAAAAGGAATCTTGAATCTTGAATGAATGAATGAATCAGTCAATCCACAATTGCTTCCTAACTGGTTTCTTTTTCTGTACTTGAGTCCAGTCATTTAACATCCACCCCCCCCCCCCCCCCCCCCCCCATCACTATTCCCTCAATACTGACTACAGATATATACTTCTCAAAAACAGCGCGCCAGTTTCCTCAAAACTCAGCAAACATCAAAATAGCCCCGTTTTAATTTAAGACGGTCTCCGCCCACCTTTTCATAAGTGTACGGTGCCGGTGAAATCAAAAGCGAACTGTGTGTTACGTGTCAGTGGTCCGTGTGTATGGGCAATGTAGTCTTTTGTGCAGTAAGCGCTGCCATGTAACTGTCTGACAAACTACAACACCCACAATCCTTAGCGCGCCAGCCTCTAGTGTTGACATCCGCCGGTAGGCCATTCACACCGCCTGACAGTTCTCTCTACCAGACGCGTTAGAAGGTACATATTGAAATGTGAAGTTGTTTATTGTTTAACAGGCTCTGTTAAATGTTTTAAAGCCATTCCTGTGTTTAGTGTTAACTCTTTCTCTCAGGACTGAAGATAAAACGTTCAGGAGAAGCTGCAAAACAGCTGACAAGCTAACACTCGTTAGCAACACAGTCTCACATGTTATAGAAAGTAGCAGACAAGTTGTCATTCATACAGTAGTTAAATATGTTAAATATGACACATCGTCCCCGGAATGTACCTTTTTAATTTGTTTATATGGAGACAGTGTTCATGTTAGAAATAGCTGACTGGTTATAATCATCATTATAGTGAACCGTGTTGTTTAATAAGGTACAAATCTATCGTTTCCAGTCTTCAGTTCGGTGTAAACTTTATCCAATAAACAGCCTTTGTTTACCTCGTAATCTGACTTTTAGAGCAGGTTTCTCTCTTTCTCTCTCTCTCTCTCTCTCTCTCTCTCTCTCTCTCTCTCTCTCTCTCTCTCTCTCTCTCTCTCTCTCTCTCTCTCTCTCTCTCTCTCTCTCTCTCTCTCTCTCTCGTAACAACATTACGTCACTTACAGGTACAGGTTACATATACAGATACAGAACACATCAAAAGACCCTGACTATGTTTTACAGTCTGTTTAGAAAGACCGCTTTACATCAGCAGCTTTTGGAGCATTTACAAACCTTTACAGTTATTGAAGTTAAGCTTACAGTGTGTGTGTGTGTGTGTGTGTGTGTGTGTGTGTGTGTGTGTGTGTGTGTGTGTGTGTGTGTGTGTGTGTGTCAGTTATAGAAATCAAGAGGAGAAGCAGTGTATGGAGGAGAAAGAAGCATGGCTCCTCCAAGGCTCACTGGTGCACTGCGCTCCTTTTCCAATGTCAGCAGGAAAGAGGACTTCACTGAACAGCTGTATGATCTGAAGGTGAGTCAGGCCTGGAATGAAGTTCAGGGATTGTTTGAAGATTTCATCAAATGATAGTGTATAATTGGGAACTAGCGTTGTCACAACAGAACTTTAACTTTCAAGTGTAACGTGGAACAGTTTTGATAGAAGCTGAAACAAAATGTGAAATAATGTGCAGCATTATTGTTGCTTAATTGTACTTTCATGTTTAAGTATTCAGTTCCAATGTGGTGCTGACAGGGTCCAAGACTGATGAATACACAGTAGTGTTAAAACAAATTATTTGAATTAATTAATTGATCTGTTCTCATCTGAAATGTGCTATAATTAGCTGTCCCTGACCTGAGAAGCACCTGATCCAGCTGCATATTGCTGTAAAATGCATTCTTCTTATTCAGTAGTTAATTGTTTGGCAGGCTAAAGGGATTTTGAAGCAGTTGTTTAAAAAAAAAAAGAAGAAAAAACAGAATTT
Organism: Scomber scombrus; assembly: GCF_963691925.1. Classification (NCBI taxonomy): domain Eukaryota; kingdom Metazoa; phylum Chordata; class Actinopteri; order Scombriformes; family Scombridae; genus Scomber; species Scomber scombrus. Next base: position 2,221,208 of record NC_084976.1, read on the forward strand.
CTGGTGAAAGTAATTAAAGATTGTTTCATGAATTTGTGCTCATTCCAAGATAGTGTAATGATGGGCTGAATCACTTTAAAACAATTCAGTTTGTTTTGTTTTTACAATGATTTCTTTGTTTCCCTTTGGAATAAATAACAACAAAACATAATAACATCATCAATAACATTAACCAAAAAACTGTATCGGTTACTGATCAAAATTGGCCCCATTTTTTAAATTAAAAATCGGTATAGCTGTCAGCCCAACATTTCACAATCGGTGCATCCCTAATAAAAACATCAATATCCATCATGACAAAATCATGACAGCACATTTTCCCACACTGCATGTTAGTTCACTTACCAAAATATTTGACCTTTGTTAATATTGTATCATGTTAATATTTAATCTTGCATACTTAACCACCTCCCTTTTCTTTGCTACATGGACAAACTCCAGATGTTTCCATTTTGGATGCCTGGAATATCCACAAAGACAGCTCAGTCACTTTTTATTTAAGGTCACATTTCAACATCAAGTTACAACATAGCTTTTAGCATCAGTGTGTGTGATCATAGTCCCCTGTGAGAGAGTGAAAACACACCGATACTAAACTTGACACATGGATTTCAAGTGGCTAATGGCACCTAGTAGCAGTATTAACACTAGCAAAGGTTAGCTGTTGCAGGTAGTGAGAAATGAGTGTATCCCAGACCATCAACAGGTAGGAGGAGGACATAAGAGCAGGGACCCCTCATGTTAGTAATGTTAGTATTTATGTATCTGAAACCATCCATCAGGTTACTAACATCCATTGTGAATAAAGTGCCAGTTACTGTTAGTTTTGTAATTAAGTGTTATATTAGTAGTGGATATTTGAGGTCGCAGCCCTTCATTTTTTCATTTTTTGGCCACTTGGGGGCAGTGCAACAAGTTATAAACACTGACATATTATCACCTTCTAAGTTTGATATGGATAACATGTTCGCAAACACATGCAGCAATTAGGGAGCAACATTATATCAGCATTCATTTTGAGTCCTGTCTTTATCCATCTGATGAATATAAATCTAATGTTCACTTTGCTTTAGGCTCTGGTTTGTTAACATTAACTCCTGAGAAACAAATGCTGTTGATGCTCCACTGTGTTCACCAGCTAGTCTCTAACTGAGTCTGTCTGCTGTTCAGTGCTAAGCAGGTAGTGTACAGTGAGGGATAGGAATGGAGAACCACTTCCAAATTGTCCAAACCATTTTACAGAGCTCAGCATCATATATTCATCAGCATATAAGGTCATTGATACACAGTGGATATAATAAAACAGTTGCATTGTCACTGGAAACTTGTGTTGGCCATTTATTCTACATAAAAAATGATGAGGAATTGATAAGAGAATCAATAAAGAATTAGACAGATAAGCAGAATTGATAATGACACTGGTATCAATGAAATCAATTCCCATCTCTCTGTATGGTGCATAGTGGTTTAGTGTACAGTCGGGTTACCAGAGCTTCTTCACTGCAGCTGGTTGTCACTTTGTTGGGCCCCTCCTACATCCATGTAGTCATGTGATGCATTTTTCATATAAAATAATAATACTAGCCATTTAAATGTTAATCTGTTAAGATTTGTTGCTTTAAGATGTTAAGATGTGTTACTTATTGATTGAATAAAGTGAAAATAAATTATTCCCCTTTTGCTGGGGACCCACTGGAACCCCCTCAAGGACCCCAGGGGGTCCCCGTGCACTTTGAGAACTACTGGCCTAATGAATAACTTCAGCTCTATTTTAGACCAGTTATGACGACCAAATACCACAGGCTGGTTTGTAAGAAGTTGACAGACTCATGTAGCAGCAGCAGGCCGATGCTCACCTTCCAGCCTAAATCCAGGGTTCTATTTTTGTGAATGTTGCCTAATGAAGCCTGAAGGAAATCTCTCTGAGATCAAAATGGTGCTTTATTCAATTTATTGGGAGCTTTCAACACAGTTTGCAGTGCAGATGCTATTTTTGTTTCTTCATCAAGTCTTTAATTTAGCAGTTTTATTTGAATGTGCATGCTCTCCTGTGTTCTATTTAAAGTAAAAGCAGTTGGAAAGCATGGGGGAAGTTATGATGCACATAGTCAATACTGAAGGATTTCAGTGGTAAAGAATCAGGATATAGATGGTAAAATACCTGGATTAGGATGTCCCTATCCAAACAATCTATGGTCTAAAGAAGAGCAGCAGCCACAAGATTTCAGTAGAATGGGTCAAATGAATTGGACTTATTTTGTGGACATCAAACATATCTTATTTTGGTTTTTGCCATTTCACAGCCTTGCCCGTCATTATTTCATGTTTTAAAAAAAAAAAATCTAAATCTCCTGTCTTTCACCACAGTGTTTCTCAGATCAGTCGCCTGTTCCTGGATCGGTATTCAGGCGTCCACTTTTACCTGGCTCACCTCCGAGTTAAATCCTCTAAGTAGAAAAAGTGCTTCTCTAGTGAAATGATGGCTGAAGTCGCTCTGAGATAATCTCAGAGTTGATGTTAAAATGCTTAGCTTTAGGAGGTAGGTAGGCGCTGATTGTAATGGAGTCACTGTGTTAATTCTTCTCCCGACCTCAGAACCTGAACTGTCATACCTGCTCAGATTTAATACCTCACTGTTAAAGTATAATGGGAAAAGCTTCTATCCAAGTCCTCTAATGTTGATTTAAAACTAAAAATGTATGCTCATGTACACTGACTTTACTACAAAATGCTGAAGAAATAACCACAGAGTGAAAAGCATTTAGCTTGCTTCTGATTAGGCTTGGGTATAGAACCTCAGTACTGTTTTGGAACCAACTCAAAGGAGTCAACAGCACTAAATATTGAAAACTGTCGAGTACAGATTGCTATTAGTGTCTTGTTATATTCTTATCAGTTTCCTTAATTAGACAGTTTGTGATTTAAACAATTGGAACCAATGATTTAACACATTTGCCGATGATAGACTTTTGTATTTGGGCAAAGGTTTGTATGGCTACATGTGTCCAGACAACATTAAACATTTGAGAGGCCTTTTTTTCCTCTCATAAAATGAAGAGAGGGTTTGTAGAAAAAAATATTCATAATCTGCAAAGTGGGTCATTAGAAAATATGTTTGTGTTGGTACTAAAAGTTAAACATTTCAAATCATACAGTCACAGTTCAGTGTACTTTATATTGGTTGTTGGGTTTTTGTTGAACTTGCTTCTGTTGTCTGTGGCTCTTGAGTTTGAAAGACTCAACACTTAACCTGACATTGGTTCTTTATCTAAATGGTGATACATTGAAGTGTTTTTCAGTGTTGGATCCATGCTAGACACTGAAATTGAGAATATCTCAGCTTTTGCTGTGCTGATGTTGACCATGACTCATAACTAACTTTAAGTGCAATACTAAATCACTGAAGTACTCCTTTTAATGCTAGAAATTCATCTGGGCATGATTCATCGCATGGAAAAGAATTCATGTTGTAACTGTTCAGTGAGTCCGTCAAGTTTAATGTCAGGTTGATTTGAACTGTGTCAGGGATCAATCAATCAAACTTTATTTATATAGCACCTTATATCCAGGTTAATGTAGTTCAGAGTGCTTCACAAGCTGATTGACAAGCTGATAAGACAGAACAAGTGACAACATAAAATGAAATAAATAAGATAAAAGCTAGACTAAACTAGGTTTAAAAGTGATAAAAACAAGAGAAACAAATAAATAAAATTGATAAGAAGATAAAAATATAAAATGTTAATAAGAAAACAACTTTAAATATAAAAGCAGAATAACATTTGAAAACATCAGAGCAAATTAAAAAAAAAAAGATTTAAAAAACATTCTTAATCAAATGCTGTTTCAGTTTTAATCAAGTCAAGTATATGTCATTTTTAGTAAATGAGCTTCACGAGAATATAAAACTGCGGTAAGACATTGATTGATTCTACAGTAAATAACTTATATCATCCATATGTCACACTGACTGCACCACATCCAGTTCCTCTATAGAATTTCTGTGCAATGTACTGCCAAACTGTTATATGTGGGTATATTGGTCTCATCCCAGTGGTCAGTTAGAAATATCTGTGGTTATTAGAGCAGTGAGTGCCACTGTTCTCGGTCTTGAAATGTAATGTTATTTTTTCCTGTGACTCATATTAGACCAAACGTCTGAAGAGACAGGAGCAGTTTGCCAGAGAGGGCCTGACGTGGCAGAAGATCGTCCATTTCTGCACCGAGCATCAGGACAAAGTGAAGCAGCAAGCTGCCAATCAGGAACTGAAGAGCCTCCTTCTGGCAGCCAAACAGATTGGTAATTAACTCCTCAGCCTTGAATCCATTGTCATTTCTTTCAGTCTGTTTTCATGTGTTTTCTCGGCGTATATGACGAAAAGAGTGCTGTAGTCTGTTTTTAGATTGCTCATCTAAAAGTGATTGTGAAACACTGAGTAGCAGCTGAAACGATCCTGTTATTGTTTCTGGTCCTTTGGATATTTTTCAAAGCTTTGAGCAACACAAACTACCTTCACCTTCATTGTATTGGGCAAGAAGCAGAAATCTCCGACACAGATGACTCAAACCCATGAGTGGAAGTAATAACCTACATGTACTCTAGTTGCTGATGTATGTTTTTTGTACCGGCACTTTCTTCAGTATTTTTAAAAAGTGGTGATTTTTTGGACTCAACCACTACTCATTGTTTGTTCTAGTATAGTAATTTGCTACATCTCAAGTCAAATCAATAACAGACTATGGACAAAAGTTGAGAAACTGTCTAAAAATGGAAAATAAAGGTGTCAAATCAGCAGCTGCAGCAGAGAGATGTCCATTGAGTTGCTGAGTGGGAGTGGCTGGTTTCACAAGTGTTTCTCCCCATTTCAAATGTTTATTTAAAAGATGTTACTGAACATAGAAACTCACCACTCCCCCAAATAATATAACAATCCTATGAGTTTATATTACAACCTTAGTTAGTTAGTTTCACATTTTGGCTGGGATTTTAGTGGACCTTATAAAATAAGGTAAGGTCAACTTTATTGATCCCTCTAGGAGAAAATTCAAAATTGACACAATAGTAACCTTGTAATGCTGATGTGATATAAAATAAAATAAAATACTATATTCAGTAAACAATCTCTAAAATAATCTGTAATTATATAAATCTACAATATACATAAATTCCTTATAATGGATACAAGCGTGCAATCTGTTTTATTAGTGGGAGTGGTTGCTGAATTCATGTAAAAGTGACCCAGAAATGAAAAGTGAAATGATTCACTCTATTGATATTTGCATTTCTTTATTTGAATGGAATGATATGTGAATGAGTTTGATAAGTCATCTGATGTATGATCCGCATGTTGACTGGTTGGCAGGTAGTGGTCTGCCTGCTATTGGCTGAATTTCTAATATTGGAGATAGAACAGAAGAAATGATGTTTTGTTTATCAGAAGGCACCAGGCTGCATTCTATCATACACAACATCATTAAAACAGTGTTAGTGAATGAGTAGCTAAGTCCAAGTAGACTGAAGTGATAACACTTTATTAAATCAGGATCTAACTATTTCTGTGTCTTCCTGTTTATTATTGGAAGGCTGCTGGAAACTGTCCGACTTGACTTGCAGCTTGTTGTTGAACCCGTTGTCAGGATAAAGAGTTAAATAAATGCCAAAAGGATTTTAGTCTTATGTCCAAACTATTGCCTAGAAGATTATTCACTACTGAATTATTAATGCTGATATTGAAATGCCACTGAATTTATACCGCAGAAATATTTTACTTTGTAACACATCTGTCTGAATTTATGTGGTCTGAATTCCCCACTTTCAAGCAATGAGATGTCAAAAACTTTACTTCCAACATATTATAGGGTTTATACCTGCAAATAGAAAATGAAAGTACTCTATATTCAAATTGCTCAAATTCAATAAGCTTAATTTGGATCTAAAAATTCTAATGAAATCCAAAAATCTAGTAGATCTAGTAGCAGATTGGCCTGGTTTAAAATTCAGATCTGAACACTCAGTTTAGTTTAGTTCAGTTTATTTTTTTAAGTTAAGATTTACACAAAAAATGACAGATAATGACAGATAATATAAAGTTCAGAGAGAGGCAGAAAACCTGAATGGGTAAAGCCTCCACCAATTTTTTTTTTTTTTAAATTAAACAATATTACAGAAAATAATATGACCACATAAAAGTGAGAACAAACCAAAAAAGAAAGAGAGTTAGTGTGTGCATGTGTTTGTGAGGGGGACATTGGCCTCAGTGTCTGTACATGATACATGAAAACTATAAGTGAAACATAGAGGATAAGCAATGGTGGATAGAATCAGTCTGACCTCTGGCCTATGAGCTACTGTTCTGTCAGTCATGTGATGTGACGTGTCTGTGGCTGCTTAAAGTCTAGTATTTGATATCATTTTGTGCTGAAAATGAAGAAAACTGTACATTTCTATGTGTGGAAATGAAAAGTTTTGATGTTTATTCGAACATACTCACTGCCAACAGAGATGGTTGTCACACATCTGGACAAGAGGTCAATGAATTCATTTCAAAAGACTTCCACAGCCCACAGCGCTCTAGGATAGGTGGTGGTCTGAAATACAGAGGCTTACAGATAATTCTTAGAGAAAAGATAGTCCACCTGCAGCACTGCACAATGCATAGTATGGATTAAGAGCTCAGGGAAGTTTAGTTAAGGCTAGTAGAGCTCCATGTAAAGGCTCATGTATCGATCCCCTTTCTCTCCTGATTCCTTAAAGAAACAAACTGTAGAAACGTAGATACTTGTCATACAGTAGTGGGGAAATGGTAATGTTAAATAGACCACTGACACAGGTTCAGTAACATTACAGAGCTAGTGTAAAGCATGTCTAATGTTTTCTCATTTAAAAATTGCTGTCAACAAATGAAAACATGTTAGATTACCTTTATAGAGGAAAACATGTGTTAGATGCTGTAATCCCCAATCTGTACCTTCTACACTCAATTATAGAGCTCTGTCATGAAAGCCTGTGATGATTTTCATTTAGTTTTCTTTTCTCTCGTTCCACAGTCAGCAGAAACAGTATTTATTGTTATGATGCTCTGCGCTGCTTTACGTGCTGAACCCGCCCTCTGCTTATGTGACTGGATCCAAATAAGAAGTTGCTGTTAAGCACACTGTGGAGAGGATGAAAGCAGCCATTCTGCTCTGCTACGTGCTGCAGCGACTCAGATGCTTTCAGACCATTTTAATTGGTTTAAATCCTTTTCATCTGCTTTCACTCCCCCCCCCCCCCCCTCCAACCTTCTTCACTCCATTCCTCCTCCGTCTCTCTGACATTTTTTCCTCTAATTGGACAATTACTCTGTATTCCTTTTTTTGTTAGGAGCACTTCTGGTTAAGCATGAATTGTTTGGAATATTATTTAAATGAAGTGCATGGACCTTAAACAGTGAGCTCATGGTGTGCTCACAAGAACAGCAGCTGATTCTTCACTGGAGCTATGAATAGTGCACAGCTCACATTTAATGGCCATACAAAACAAGGCTGCTATCTAGATACCACTAATGATAATTGAAAGGCTGAAGGTGATTGTTGCAGTAATCCTATTAATCATCAGCATTAAAATAATGACCAGTACATCAGATTTAATTGTGCCTTCAGTTTAAAATAATAATTACTGCAGTAGTGAGGGGTGGATTTATCATCAGGCAAGGTACACAGCTAAGAGGGCTCCTTATACTTATATTAATTTGTGATGTTTTTATATGTAATACATATAAATTAATGGTCCTGTTTTAACTCTACTTATCATCCCCACATCTACACACAAGTCTTTATTCCAAACTAATGATCTCATACTGGGTACACTTGAGTCTGTACGGAATAAGAATCACTTTCACTGCATCAGCTATATTGTATAAACTAGGTAAAATGACTTTAAGTGACATTTATACTCCCACTGATAACAAAACTGCTTACATGCAGGAAGGTATACAGGATTTCATTCATTACTGCTAAATAAAACAAAAGATCATATGTAATACGCAGTATGTCAAAATCTGTATATCTCTTACACACAATTATCCTAAATTCTATTGACTAATAAGAACCACACTGCTCTCACTCATAACTGTATACATACATTTTACACAGGAACCAAATCTGTGTAACTCCCACAGAAAAACATCTGAAAGGAAATGTCTCTCTCCAGGCTGAGCAGAGAAACTGTGCTGCTACTGCACAGACACACTTGTCTCCTAACCTGATTGGCTGTTGCTTAATAAGCTAATTAATCAGAACATGGAGACTCTTGCCTTTACCTAATACTATTTGTGATTGTTATGAGTTTTTTCTTCCACCCTCAGCAATCAATGCAAAACACATTCAAATGTAAAACTTGTGATGAGGACAACAATCAATCACATTTTATACAGCAGCTTTCATCCAGGTTAATGTAGTTCAAAGTGCTTCACAGCTGATTGACAAGACAGAACAAGAATAGACCAAGGACAACATAAAGATAAGGAACAATAAAAAAAAAAGAGATTAAAATATAATAAAGATTTAGGATCTATGATAAAAATGTAAAATAAGTCATTAGTGAAAAAGTTAATTCAAAGTTAGAGTACAAACTAGGTTAAAATAGATTAAAAAGGCAAAATAAAATCATAAATGTTAGAGAAGAAGAAGATAAACAGAGACAAATAAAACTGATAAAAGGATAAGAATATACAAATAGTAATAAAGCAGAATACAATTTTAAAACATTTAAACAAATTTTAAAAAATCTAAAATTAGATTATTATCTAAAAATAGAAATAAAAAGACTAGGGATGCTCGATATTGACTTTTCTGCCGATATCCGACATTCCGATATTGTCCAACTCTTAATTTACGACACCGATATCACCCTATACCGATATATGCAGGCTTTTTACACCAAAACTATTAGGTAACAACATAACATATCTCCTATTGTTGAATTAACACATTATGCCTAATTTTATTGTGAGGACCCACTGGATGCAAACATAAATGCAACATGGCTTTCCAAATGTAAACACTGTCTGTGCAAAATAAGAGAACAACTTCAACTTAAGTTATGGGGGAAAAAGTGCCACTGCCATATTTATTATGCTGCTTTGCAGTCATTGCACACTTGGAAATAGTTCCAAACCACAGAGGGCTGATATTATCGGACATTATAAACCATTCTTAATCAACCTCCCTCTAAAATATGACATCATACCCCTCATGAATATTCATGCTAACATACATTTTGGTAGCAATTACAATGACTCTGTATGTAAGAACATCTAAGAACTGTATTCCAATATTACTGATTGGAGAAAAGGACACGAGGGAGGCTCATACCTGGTTACCTGGGGACCGTACTAATTACTGTAATCATGACATCAAAGTATAAATCCATTATGTTGTGTTTTGCAGTGGGGACTGATCATGGTCAGGAGGCCATCCAACATGCTGCCGTCTTCCTTTTTGAGACCTTCCACAACAAAGACCATGTGGGCACAGAGGAGACCCGGGCCATTAAGCAGATGTTTGGACCCTTTCCTTCATCTGCAGCTGACGCCTCCTGTGCCTGCGTGGCCCAGCTGGTGGCTCCGCTCGGAGACTCCCGAGTCGAGGAGTTCATCCAAGCCCAGAGTTCCCGTCACAACCCCAAACAAGGCTCCACTTTCGGGCGCAACATCACCTTCTCCTATGACTGCTACACGCTGGACCCTCTGGATGATCTGCCCCGCCCCGCCGTCTGTGAAGATAACATGCAGCTGGACTTCACCAACTTCCTCAACAGCCATCAGAGTGGGAGGAAAGCTGCCAATGAGGACGAGGCGTCCGGCTCAGGAAGATCTCATAGTCCTGGAGATGGAACCATTCTGAGAACAGAGGTGGAGAAGTATCTGCTCGGAGGCAACATGATCTCATCCAGCCCAGAGGAGCTGTGCACCTCCCTGTTTGAAATGCTGGCCTCCCACAAGAGTGCCGACGAACTTCAGAACGAGGTTTGTGTTGTTGGAAAACAATATCTAATATATGAGACAGTCTATTCAATATACAAAAGTTCTTGGGCATCTTTTTATGCAGGTGAAGAGAAACTAAAAGTTGCAGCCGATTTATCAGACTCAGAAACTGGTTTATTGCAAATATTGGGGGGGGGGTAGAGTTTGTGTTGATAGACAGGGCATCTCAGGGTGTGAGGTTTTGGTCTTGACAGAACTCAGCCTCTGTTTGAAAAAGTTGGTGTGTGGCGTGGGAGGGGTCTGCCATGATGTTTACTGCTGGCCTCAGCGTCCTGGAGGAGTGCAGGTCCTGAAGGGACAGCAGGTTGCAGCCAATCAAATTTTAAGCACAGACGATGATAAGCTGCAGTTTGTCCTTGTACCAGATGGTGAGTGAGGCGCCTGATGTTCTGCTCCCACATAAGGTCCTGGGTGATGATGGCTCCCAGGAAGAGGAAAGACTCCACAGTATTGATTGGAGAGTTACACAGGGTGATGGGGTTGGGTGGGGTTGTGACCCCTCTGACATCCACAACTGTACAGTCTTTAGAGCTTAGCTAGATATGTAATGGAGGCATTATATTCTACAGTTTTTAGTGTATAAAATAACATAAAGACAAAATAGAGCAAAAAACAAACAAACATGTACGCATATATTAATCTTTTATTGAGAAAAAGAATCGAATAGTTTACAGAGCTTCACTAGCTTGTATTAAATATCACAACCTCTTGACTTTGTACTGTAAAGTGAGAAATGTACAATATCTGGGTCAGAGTCTGATCAGTACAGTGAACATATGAGTATGAACATACTGTACTGTCTGACACACATGAAGAAATGGTTGGGTGTGATGATTCATACAAACATATTTGTATGAGCCGGCGTATACGGCTGAGAAGGAGAGACTGAGGAGAATAGAAGACAGGAATGTTACCACAGTGTTGGTCGTAAGCACATATCTATAATGGGTCTGGCTATAGAGCTGCACTGTGTGCTTGCTACACAGATATCACTTTAAGGCTGTTCTTTCACTAGAACATTATTTTTGAAAATATCTGGACCTGTGGAAAAAAACAATAATCATCCCTAACCCAATTAGACTGATGTAATAATATTGTATTATATTTAGCTAGGAACAATTATAACATTAAGAACATTCAGAAGCTGTCATGTTAACATGGAATTGAAACAAGGATAAAAGAAGTGAAACAAAATAATCATGATGATCATATCCCATATATCATATTTATTTATTTTCCAAAAATTAGCATCTGATAAAGAACTAATGAAAATCCCGAGTGAACAATTTGATCATGAAGTGAAAAAAGAGGAGTCAACTCTGAAAATGATATTTGTGCAACATAAAGTTTGACGTGTCCCAGTGCTAAGCTTAATATCTTGGCCTTCCTATTGATTCTATAACCTTAACCTTCAACAGCTGGCCTTTTGGGTTTCATCCAGATGCTGGATTTATCGTGGCCCAGCAGTTAGGACAAGTCATCCTTGGCCTTTAACTCCAGACTTTCCTACTTCTGCGTGGCTTTGACCTTCATTGGAATTAAAGACTGTTAGGAAATATTAAAAACATGTCCTTTTAACAAACAGGTCAACATTTAAGAGAGCAGTTTAAACCCTTCATGTTGTAACATTGTATTGATAGAAAGATCAGATGAGATCATGTGAATACACTATGCGGGGAAACCAAGACATTACATCAGCACATAGCACTTAGAGAGATACAATAGATGGTAGTGCTGCTCATATTCATATCAACTTTATGTATTTAGCAGAATATTCTTGTCCACAGTGTTGATTCCAAGTAAAATGTAGTTGCATGATCCTGAGTCAGACTTCATTACCATTTTGTTTTCACTTTATTTTCACTCTGACAGCATGTTCATGATCACCACACTGAAAGCAGCACCCAGACAGGATTTTCAATTTTCTTCAGGATTATCACATTTTCTACAAACAAAACCTTAAGCCATCATAATAATTTCAAAGATGCTAAAATCACATAAATATAACTGTAATTACAAGTACTTTGATTGCTTCTAATCACAAAAATAGCACTCCAAGCATGACACTACAGAATAATAATAAATAAATCTGCTGCAGGATTCTGAGGTGAATAAGAATCATTTTTAAAAAAATGTAATGGAGCTGGCATTAGACGACAATGAAGTAGTTTTGATCTGCCTTCTCATCCTCCTGTGTGGAGAGAAGAGAAATGATAAAATAAAGGCCAGGATCAGGATCAGAGTGCTTTCACCCTGTTGAAACCTCCAGCAGTTATTTGCCATCCTTAACATTTACTTATGGATCAAGAAAGTGCTCCATAATTCTGTCCCCCTGCATTATCATCCACCTCCATTCCCTGCCTCCCTTATACTTGAAGGCTTTTATATTGTCCATATAGCTCTCTCTCTCTCACTCTCTCGCTCTTTTTTCTCTTTTCTGCTTCCCTCTCTTTCCTTTCTATCAATTGCCTCACCGCAGAGGCAATATTGTACAACTTCAGCTGCTTACAGTTGGTTCCAATGTTCCTCACGTAGTTGACATTTGGAAGCGAACTCTCCCACTGACATCTTTAGATGTAGAATGGCCTGTGTGCGCGCGTGTGAGTGCACCTGCCGACTCGCCATGCATCCACCTCTGTGTGACTCCAAAGTCAACAGTAAAGTTTAAAGGCTGTGCACTCAGTGCCATTAAAGCTGACAATGGAGAGAACCTGCTTCTTATTATTTCTCATTGGTGACCCTGGATTGCTGACATTTTGTGGCAGCCGCTGAGCTTGTGAGGAGGGGGGCGCTGGTACAGTGGGAGGCTATTATATTATACAGTAGTTGATTGGGAAGAGAATATCACATTGTAGGTTTGAATAGCCTCACTTTAATGATTCGGAGGTGTTGAAAATAACATTCACTGAAACCTGGGAATGTTTATGATAACTGATAAAAAACCGAGCTATTTTTGTCACATTTTGAAATGTTTGACTTCTACGCATTTTGAGGCTACAGCTGTTTGCGTCTTTGTTGTGTACTGTTACCATGGTAACGTGGCAAGGTTAATGGAAAAGGCAGTGTTTACATGTTCACACACAATAAACATGTATATTCTGTCACAGCCTGCAGTCATTGAGGAGTAGTCTAGTGCAGATGAGTAAAACATAGTTAAACATGCAGTCTGTAGTGTATTTTGTTGTCTTTAGTGTAGTTAACAGTCACTTAGCTTAGTGTATGTAGTCTAAAACACATTGAATGGGATCTGTAACGCTGACATAAAATCCCAAAACCAAGAATTCATAAATATATAAAAAACTTCAGGGTTGTGTAAACAGTAACCTTTACATTTGTTGGTATTTGATGACCTGACTCTAACTTGAACCTTAACCCAAGCACTTAGTAAAAGTAGTATCCTAGATTGTCAGCAGTATTGTAATCTTGTAAGGTAACCCATATTGGTCATTATTTCCACTAAAAGACAGAAAAATATTCATTTTATATACTGGCTCTTCAAAGTGCTCTCTGAAATGAAGCCTTGGATATCTTGGGTCCATGAAATGAGAAAATTAAAACGTTGTGGTAGAGCTAAACCAAATACATTGTTAGAAAGGTCTCAACCTGTAGAGTAACATTATGTCAGTATGATGACTCTACATGCCTCCTGCTTTGAAATACTGACCTTTGAACCTTGTGTTCTGTGCACGTTTAAAGGCTTATAATTCATTAACAAGTGACTGTTAAGCAGTGACAGCCAGTAAAGGTGCTACAGACTCGGGACCAATTGTTATAAAGAGCTCTAGACCTCCGCTATCATGTGATTAGAGTCAACACATGTTTAATTCTCAGAATCAAAGGAGAAATAATTCAGACTGATGGTCATAATTTCACCGATTTTAATGTGGAGGTATCAAGGACACGTGAGTCACTAGGTAATGTTATATTAGATTAGCTTTTTATAAATGCGGTCATGCTGCCTGCATGTTTTCAGTTTGTTGCACTCTTATAAATGAGTTTCTTTCAAAGAGTGCAAATACTGACAGAACATTGTCACTTTTTAAAATGTAATGTAACAGTTGAAGTGCACAATACTGTTTTACTCATCAGAGCAACAGTGTGTGATTCCACAGATGCATGCAGGTTACTGAAAAAGACTTTGCAATAAAGTTATTAGTTCATTTGTCCAATTGACCCTCTCTCTTATTATTATTCAGTTTTTTATTATATTTACAAAAATATGTTCTCATTTCAAAATGTTACTATTCATGTAGTTTAGTCTCTTTTTTGATAAGAACAAAGGTCATCAACACACTGAACAAACAGATCAATAGCTAAGGTTGCTATTCAGTTTAAGTATCCTCTGAATTGTGTCCATATGTCAAGTAGTGAAAGTTGGCACCAAATGCCTGATTACATTTAATTGTATTTATTTTGACTTTGATCAGATATGATTTGATCATACTGTACTGTATTTAAGTTCCTGTAATGATGTTTGTGTTAGGAGACACATTCAACTAATGCATTTAAGAAGATTGCCTTATACTTTGTTAATGAACAGACAGGACAATTGAGAAAAAACAACAATCAGTAAGTATTGCCAGATGTTTAAGGCAGATATATAGAATATTGATTTTTGAGAGTATTAAGGTCTAACAGCAACATATCAGTTGATATGTGTTCAATATCACATAATAATAATAATAAGCACTTTCTTCATTTAATTTTCCAAGTGGAGGCAGGCTATATACAACACAAGGCAACCAGGCAGTATACTTACAACAAGGATAAATAATATAAAGTAAAACTGTACATATGATTGAATACATGTGTTGATACAGTCTGCTGCCAAAAAAACACCAACAACAATAAACAATCCCAACAACCAACCAATAGGTAATATAATATAAGTCAAATAATAATAAGCACTTATTAATAACTGTAGTCTAGACGTGTAGTGAGAGAGACATTCTACTATTGAATGATAAACTTGTCATTGGTTTCCATTACATAGTGCATCAAAGTAACCTAATACAATTTTAGCATTTCTGTGCTGACATATACACTAGTACTGATAAATTTATCATAAGCTAATATTGACCAATAACCTTTACCATGGATATATAATAGGGCTGGGCAATACTTTGACTCTTAGATTTTGAATATTGTAATATGGTGATATGGAATAAGTGTCTCTTCCTGCTTTTAAAGGCTGCATTACAGTAAAAATATCATTTTCTGATCTTAACAGACTGTTCTATTATCTGCATTTATCCACTTAATCATTATATCCACATTACTGATGATTATTTATCAAAACTCTCATTGTGTAAATATTTTGTGAAAGCACTGATAGTTACAATATTGTCAAAATATCAATATTGAGGTATTTGGTAAAACATATGGTGATATTTGATTCTGCCCATATCACCCAGCCCTACTATATACTGTATCTGTTGGGCTATGGGTACATTTATAATGACTTAATTAGTTTCATACTGTTACAGTGGGTATTTAAACCTTGAATCCTACAGTTCAATTTAATTATAATAATAATATATAATATAATCATTGTATATGAGAAGTATGCCAGGGACTTTTTTCATATATAATGTTATATAGGGGGCAACATTCAAATATATTATTTAATCAGAGAATTACTCACATGTAAAGTTTTATTATTGAATTCCATAAATGTCATCTCCTGTAAGTGTACCAGTACTGTGACATTCAGATATAACAGTAGTCAGCTGTTTAACCGACATTCTCCACCTGGGGACCCATGCAAATAACCAGAGAAGAAACTTATTATTAATAATCAATGCTGTGTTTGAAAAGGTCATTCATATATTTTATCTTAATGTCAACAAGAGATTCCACAAAGGATTTTATAGTCTTGCATTCCAATGAGCGGTGTTGTGTCATGCACATAACTATATAGATTTATGACTAGATGCTCATTTGAACTGCTTCGAATGATTCTTAACAGCGTGCTTTCTACATTGAGCTTCATGTTGGAAATCTCTATGCTCACTACTGATTGCTTTCAAACAACGCTTCACTTGTTCCATTTACCTGCTGGACAAATTATGAGGCAAGCCTGAATATGTTATTTCAAAGATAAAGAGCCAGCGGAAACAAACATTTGCACTGTTGACCTTTTAGTTTAGCAGGTCTGGAGTTATTACACAGTTAATGCTGTAGAAATGCTCCCGCCTGCAGGATGGTGGACTGTAGAGAATCCATCTGCAGGAGAAAGTCTGCCTCTCCATCCCAGCGGAGCTCACACCTAATCAGTCAACTCCTAGTATAGAATTCATGAGAGTTCATAAAAAAGAAATCCCTTTGAGGAGGCCCAAACCCAACCCTCACTCCCTCCACACCACACACACACCCACTCCCTCCACACACTACACTCAAGTCTAATGAAACAGAGACATTTACAGGGACCAGCGGAAGTTTGGAACAGATATAAAAGAGACCACCGAGGGAAACGAAGATAACCCCAACAAAGACGATGGCTGACATGACATCAAAGTGCCTCTGTTGTTTTAGCTCCCTGCTGCGCTGACTACTGCCTTCCCATGGGAGGACAGACTGAAAGAGCAATCACACCTCCATCCACAAACCCACCCTGAACACTGAAGAAATAAAAAAAAAAAGATCCCCTTCATTGTTTTACAGGTTGAAATAACACACCCTGGCTATTCAGTGCTGCTATTTTCCAATTAGAAAGCACAGTGTTTATCATCACTTCCTCCTCTGTCTCACAATGATACTGATGGCTGTTTGTGTGTGCAGCTACGTCTCCACTATGCTTTTAATTGTGTGTCGCTGCTGTTCACAGGATTTGTCGTCGTTGTTGTTGTTGTTGTTGTTTTTCTGTCACCTACTAAATGCCAGGTGGTTATGTTTGGGAGGCTAAGCAGCAGAGCATATTCTGTACCAGGCGGATGGTAATTACCAGGTGCTGAGGCTTGGCGCTAGCAGAGTGTTTGGGGGTGTTGGTTATCCATAGGATGTGTGTATATATGTTTGTATTTGTAGACTTGCCGGAGGTATATACTCGCTGCTGTGGATGATATTTTGGATTGTAGCCACTGATATCTCACCCTCCCCTCCTCCGTCTCTCCCTCCAGCTGTTTGAACTGCTGGGCCCAGAGGGGCTGGAGATGATCTCCACCCTCCTCCAGCGAAGAGAGGCCATTGTCGACTCCCTCCTCGCCATCCCACCTGACAGGGCCGGCTACCAAGCAGGTGAGACAGCCCCATGGCAACCAGGTCATCTCCATGGTAACACAAACTCCACTTTTCCTCCGCTTTGAAAGAGTCATGAATACCAGTTATGAATTAATGGAGTTTTAAGAATAGAGCTCACTGAAGGTCTTCTAACAAATAATTCTGCAGGCTGTTTATTCATCACTCTTATTTCACTTTTAAGACACAATGGAGGAATAATTTGTATGGGTCTATGACGTGATTTGTCAAAATGTATTAAGAAAAAATGTTTGTTTTTAGGATATGACCTGCTCAATAATGACAAAATGCTTTACATTTTATATGTAGAAGTACTCCAAAAATGTTTCTCTTCATTTGATGTTTTAAAGCAATTATTTCGTATAAGTACACTTAAATACACTGTAGGTAGATAAAATATCTGCAGTAGGTCAATATCGGCCAATAACATCAGCTGACTGATATATCGGTCGGGCTCTAATTGTTATTACTGACTATTTATTAACCCCTAAATAGGCACAGAAGCTATCGTCTTCATATGATCTTTTTGTTGTTGCAGAGAACAAACAGCTAGAGGCAGTTTGTGACAGATCAGGGGTACAACAGTCACATTAGCATTGAACACATACTGTACCTTCTACTGAAATGCCACCAGGTTTCTGATGGTAGAGTCCAGAACAGACCTTTTCCATTACAAAAACGTACCTACTCAACGTGGGCAGGGTCGTCATAGCACGGCTCCGCGGAACTGCCGTGACTTCGATTTATATGCGACACAAAACACATAAACAATGGAGGTGATGGTGTACTTGCTGCTGTATGTGTCTTTTTGTCACACACAAAGCAAGAAAATTGAGCAGTATGGCTGTAACTATGGTTGTAACGCTGCTGCCAGTATTTAAAAATGCTGGGTTTGATTCTTGTGTGGGACGGCTCATCACTCTTCCACTGACTCTCTGACCAATCAGTGGCCGGCAGTCAGTTGACATCACATTTAGTATCGGCTCGGCTCGCTTGGAACCTCACCAGAACAGGTACTAAAAAGTACCAGCTACCAGGTACTATCCCTAGTGGAAACGCAAAAAAAACCGAGTAGAGTCTAGCCGAGTCGAGTCGAGTTGGAAATGTGTAGTGGAAAAGTGCCATAAGAGTTAACTAAGCCATCCGCTGGTCCTTCTCTCCTATAGGCTGCTCCTGGATAGCTGTCAGTGGATTTCTTAAGGATGAATGGAGTGTGTAATGTAAGCAGGGGTTATAAGAAGTTGTCTCCTTGTTGTCTGACCCTTCTTTCTGCAAATCCATATTAAGATATAACCACAACCAAAACAAAGCAATCAAACTATACATCTTTGTAGATCTTTCAGATTGTTTGATGTTGTAATCAGCACTCATCTTTTAGAAGTCAAGAGCCTGGAAGATTACACTCCCATTCCCTCTGCTCTGGCTTTTTATAGATAAACACTGCCATTACTGCGCCTGATATATGTCTATGATGAGTCAGATTTAATATGGACAACTGTGTTAATACCATGCAAACAGGACTGATATCATCAGACAATGTCCAGTGATTTGTAATAATGTTGCTGAGGGTTGGTTATTTCAGTCTTCTGAAGATCCACCATGTGTGTAATTACAGAAATAAAAAAAAACAGCTAGCTTTTGCTTCTGTATTTTAGTGAATACAGAGGTGGCCATAAATGTTCATCTGAAGTGAATTGAATCATTTTAGGTGGAATCAGTTTTTAAACTATGATTTGCTGGAGACATTTCCTCTCTTTTTCTTGTCCTGGAAAATTGATTTAGTTTATTTAAAAAACAAACAAACAGTATCACATCTAAACTGAATCATTTTGCATCTGGAGCACAATCTTCTAATGTCCTTCTTTTGTGTATTTTCTTCATTTTTGGTTTGATTCTCTGTTTGTCTTCTCAGTCTATGAGGTATGCAACCTGAATACAAATATATCATTTGGAAATGAGCAGCTAATGCAGTCTGAACAAATACAGACAGCATTTGAATTTACCATTGCTTTTTTTCTCCTGGCTGACCCTGACATTGGAACTGACGTCATGCACATACTGCTGGAATCAATGTGACTCTTTCAAGTAACAAGGACATCTCCAATGTCCTAAAATGTAAATGTTTACAGTATCAGAAGTAAAGTTGAAACAATTGGTCAGTTACCCAAAAAACTGTTTTGATAACTCATAAAATTTGAAGCTAAAGTGGCAAACATGTTCTGATTTCAGCTTTTCAGTGAGTGAATATGTAAATGGCATATTTTTGCATTTTAGGCCGTTAATAACACAAAATCAGTCATTAAAAAATAAAGTGGTATTTTGTTTTACTATACTTTGACAAAGAATGCTGATTAAATAATTGATTAAATAATTGTCAGATTCTTGATGATTCAAATAATTGTTGTAAATTGGTTTGGCATTAAAAAAAATCCTATAATTGTTTTAAGTTGAGACAATTAGACAGTTTTCACTAGATTTAGATGTTCTTTTATTTCTGTGAAAAAAGTATTTTCCCTTTATTCTGCCCACAGGACTGTGTATGACATCACCTGTGTGTTCATCCTCATGCATGAGACAAAAAAACAAAACAAAACATGTTTTGAGTCAATTATTCTATAGATTAAAATTTTTGTTCCACCTTTTACTCATTGACAAATCTACACCTGTTGTAGGTTGACAGTATATTTGTTTGATTTGTCCATTTTGACTGATGAAGACACAGTAGTGGTAAAACTGTTTTTGAGCCAGATTAGTCAATAGACAGAAATTACTATTTTGATAATTAATAAATCATTTAAGTCACTTTTGGAGCAGAAATGGGAAAAAAATGGATGGTTTTATGTTTTGAAATGTCAGAATGTCTTGCTTTATAGTGAAGTGTTTTCGATGAGTGGTGTAGCAGTCGCTGCGTTGTCCCAAATCGTTCAATACAGGATGTTAAGTTCGGTACAAGACTCTCTTGGTCTGGTATGCTCTGTGACCTGAATTGAATAATCCACTTACTCTGACATGTGGAACAATAATTGTAACATTTTACTTCCACCCAGAACATTTTGGCAGTGAACCACTTAGCTGTATGCTCATGGGCTGTGTCTGACATCACTTCCTGTTTACTATATAATGCTCTACAATACACTCTCCACTATTTTATTTCAGTATCCGAATGCTGTAAATATCTCCACTTTATTTTGCTCTCAAATACTCCACCATGGAACAAAAAAAAGTACAATCCCACAATGCAATGCTTCACATTTTAAAGATGTGAAAACTACAGTGACATGACTCTACAGCTGATGGTGATGACACAAAATGATGATGATTAGTTAGTGTCTTGCTGTCTAGTGTTTGCTGCTCACTGCTGAGTGAACTATTGAGTGTTTATTATGTAGAGAGTAGTGAATGAGTGCCCTGGATATACGCTCACTGGTTACACATGCTATTATAGTGTCACTGCTGTCCATTATTATTAAAATATGTGCCGTTATCCCTGTATTGCAACAATATAACGTCTCCTTGTGCCCCTCCCCTCTCTTTGGGGGTCATATTTGAGCGAAGCCGTTCTGAACAACTATAAACACATTTGATTTCTTCAATGTATCATAAGAAGCAGTTCTAAGTGACAATAAATCAGCATCAAACAGCTGTCAGCAGGTGTCCTGACTCCCTGCAGGAAACACAAAGCTTGGTGTCCTTTTCCACTGCAGCTACTAAACTGTGTCAGTAATAGTTTTGGACAATTTTTTAGATAAAGGACCAAAATATTATTTTCGACCATTCTCAGTTTTTTTTCTGCTGTACTGAAAATGTACCAATCTGAGACCTCAAAACTGAGGTATATACTGAACCGTGCATTTTGTGTAACGTTTCATCCTCAGTTTCAGAGTGTTGGTTTGTCAAACACACCAAACAACAACATATCTGACATAACAACGTAACATTGGGCTGTAGGAAACTGTGAAGGGCATGTTTTCTCAGTTTTAATAATTGACAGATTTTATGGCTAATGAACATAATTGTTATTAGGAGCTCTTGTCTGTTTGCACTATTTAAAGGATGCAAATGAAATAGAGTGCTTCAGTCTTTTCATAAAAGAGGTCAGAAAGACAAGTCAGAAACTGTAGAGGGAAACTTTAACTCAACTCTAGATATTACTGTGAAGTTACCAGCTCCACAGATAAATAGTAGCTTTACATGACACTCCCACTGCCTATCATTGTCAGTGTGTGAGTATGTTGTTGGATTTGTGTAGTGCTCCTGTTCTCTACATGCTAGAGAGGCTCAGTCCACTGAAAGGCTATTACCCAAAGATTGGCCTTTCACTTCAACTCAATTCTTCATTATTTCTTTCACGTCTTTTTATGCCATCGAGCAGGAATGATGAAGACCAGACTAAAGCCTCCCTTGCGGGCAGACTCTCTATTTCCGTCCCTGCTTTAACACCTCTCATGAATAAGAGAAATAATAGAATATCACGCCACTCTTACAGAGAAAAAAAAAAAGCTTCAACACAGGCATGTTGATGCTAAGACCCCAAATAAGCAAAGGCTTTGTGTGGAATAGGCTTACATTGTTTTTGGTTGTTGTTGTAGTTATCTGTGTCTCCCGGTGGCTTAAAGCTGAGTTCATTGATTTTGTATGAGATTGTATTTCAGGAGACTTGATAGGGAGCTGAGCTAAAGCGGCCCTCCTAGTGATGCACCTGGTTTTTTACTTCAAACGCCGTCCTCTCTCCTGAGACACCGTCGTGTCCCGACCCCCCCTTTATTTCCTCCGTCCTGAGGAGACTGACTCCTCTCCCTGTTTTCCTGTCATTAATGTGTACAGTGCTGCTAGTAGTTTGGTAGATATTGGTGGAAAGATAAGGATGGATAATTTATCATTGCTGGAGCTGTCTTCTGATCCATATGCAAGGTAGGCATCAAAGAGCTGCTGAAGATTAGAAGAGAGAGCTCCTGCTTTGTCAGAATAATCCCCGCAACTATTTAAAGTCATGCAGACTCATCCTTTAGAGTTTTTTGGAATCATTTGAAATTCACAGGTCCTAAATATAGATTTTAATGCTGGATGTGAAACAGAACATGAACTAATTAATGTAGACGAGTTACTCTGTTAAGTCATTTAGCAGGTTAAATCATTGATGTAAGCCATTGCTTTTAATTCACATGTATTATATTAATATTAGACAGTGCAGTGATTAATGTAGTCAGTGGTGTTCAGTCCATTTTAAAACAAAGTTAACTGTTAACAGCCTCAATAAAAGAGCTCAGTTATGATGTAAAATGAAAATTAACTAAACTAACTGCCAATTTATTATCATTCACATGCATGAACTTATTATGAGTGTTGGAAAATGACTACCCTGTACACATTATGATGAAAAGTGCTCATCTTATTAGTATTTCATGAACGCACACAAGGATGCACAACATATGGGTGACATGATACACACAGTTGGTAGTATAAACTAGAGCTAGACCACTTTAGCAGGAAGACGATATATATTACATCAGTCAAAGTTTCTCTGCGCTCACTGATTGTCTGAGTTTAAGCAGTGGGCCTGTGAGCATGATTTATGACATCACAACCAGTGAGGAGCCAGTTGTGGTCCGGACATCATTGATGTTTTTAACCCTCCTATAGTCCTCAGGGTTGAGGACAACAGGTGTGATTATGTGCTCCCATTTAAAAAATAAAATAAACTTGAAATGGTTTCAAAACAGTATCCTGACTAAACTTTGACATATACCAGTTTGTAATAACCATTAACATATTTTCCTCTGATCTTAAATTTAGTTAAAATAATTCAACATTTTCTGCTTTTTTAAACTAAAAAATGCGTTATAATTTATTTAAATGAAGATTATTAACCATAATTTCCAAAAACATGTGTAAAACCTGTGGTAATAAGTTGGAATTTAGTTTGGTATAAAGGTCTAACACAGAATTGGGTGATAATTTATACCTTATGTTTTTTGAACAGACTTGGAAATAATGTAATATAATATTCACAAGTATATAGTGTATAATCACGTGAAAATAAGAATTGTTGTGTTTTTGTTACCTTAGAATGAACACTTTATATCTATGTAGGGAGCCTGCCATGTTGCACTACCATGTTTCTACAGTAGCCCATAATGGACAAACCAAACACTCTGGCTGGTTTCCTACACACTTGGAAGGGGAGGGATGTGCAGTTGGTTGCAACTCACCTTTGATTCCACTAAATCCTACAAACTGATCCTTTAATGAGAAACTGCAGACCAGTGTGCTTGTTTCAGGGTCTTTCACAGTTTAGCCATCAGCTAAGATCAATCAATCAATCAATCAATCAATCAATCTTTATTTGTGTAGCGCCAAATCACAACAAAGTCACCTCAAGGCACTTTACACATAGAGCAGGTTCTAAATCGAACTCTTCAGGTTTTAATTTTAAAGAGACCCAACATTCCCTCATGAGCAGCACTTAGTGACAATGGCAAGAAAAAACTCTCTTTTAACAGGAAGAAACCTCAGAACCAGGCTCAAAGTGGGAGAACATCTGCCTCGACCGGTTGGGGTAGAGAGGAGAGAGAGGAAGGAGAGGAGAGAGAGAGAAGCACATAGAAAATAAACATTGAAGCTAGAAGGTCCGGGACTGGAATCTGTCATCCAGACGTCTACAGGCCCAGATTACCTGTGAGACGAGAAAGCACAGACAACTCCGGGGAAGAAGTTTAGGTTATTGAAGCATTAATAGTACATGAATGTTAATGGATATAGATGGATGGATAGAGAGAGAGGAGGAGGAGAGAGGAGCTCAGTGCATCATGGGAGTAGGAGTCCCCCAGCAGTCTAAGCCTATAGCAGCATAAACTAGGAGCTGGTTCAGGACAAGCCTGGCCGGCCCTAACTATAAGCTTCATCTGGGTCCCATCAGCTGTTGGTTGACATCTGTGAAATAGATTGGTCAATAATTAAGTATGAACTATGAGGCCTCCACACAGGCCTGTCACAATAATTATGTTATGGACTTATCATACAATAACGTAATTATCAACATCATCATGTTTATATATGATACATGGACATGACCTTGATCATTTTTTTAACCTCAGTATTGCCAGACTTCACATTAGCAGCTAAGAAGCTATTCATGTCACATTGTCTAAACAAGTAGTGTCCTCCATTCCTCACTGTGTTCGTCCTGAGTGGAGACTGTAGAAGAATTAAAGGTAAATAACTCTGTTCACAACCATAATGACAGTCTGTGTTGTGTGTAGAAGTTGCCCCCAAACAGACTTCTCACCTTCAGCTGCTGCTCTTGCTTCATGGATGTTGGAAGGACATTATAGCAGAGTGCAGTCTGTCATGTGTAGCTGAATACACAGGGACTGCAATTTGATCTGACTCTCCCTCATTGCTGAAAAATCCTCTAACCTGGCTTCAAGGCAGGTTTGATGGATTAGACAAATCTTCGACAAATCTGTCCAAAAAAACACGGCACCTGTTATTCAGCATGAAGTTAATGGCTCACCTTTACTCAGGCAGTGTGTAATTAAAGCAACAGAAATCCAGCATTGATTGTGGTTCAGACAAAAGAAGAGGAGCTGTACTTGCGGTCGCACCCATCTACTGCTTCAAACTGAGCTGATGTTATTCATTGTGAAGAACTTTTGATCAGCATTAAAAAAAAAAAAAAATTCACTTGCCAGACAGCTTTTGAGATTAGCGTTGCCTTGACGACAGAGGGTAAAGTCAGGAGGGGTTAAAAAAGCCTGATTAAATTTTCCACTATTTGC
Organism: Scomber scombrus; assembly: GCF_963691925.1. Taxonomy (NCBI): domain Eukaryota; kingdom Metazoa; phylum Chordata; class Actinopteri; order Scombriformes; family Scombridae; genus Scomber; species Scomber scombrus. Next base: position 2,246,247 of record NC_084976.1, read on the forward strand.
ATGCCATCAGGAAGAGTGGGATTTAGTGGGAATGCCTGTCTCTTGCTGATTAGCTTTTAAATTGCAGTTTGCAGCTTGGTACCCGAATGTTTATCAAAGAACAGATTCTCTCTCCGTGGCTTTCCTCCACGTTTCATTGGCAGATAGAGACAGCGGTGTACAGAAGGGACGATTAGAAAGACAACATGTCTGCAGGTTTAAACAGGTGGTCAATAGATCAGAGGATACAATCACATTTCCATAAAGTATTATAATGTAGCTAAATGGTGATGAACCAAAGCAGCAGTTGAGAACTTTAACCCCCTTTTTTTTGCTGCGTCATTGCTCTCAGAGAGTCTCAAAGTTTTCTAAAATCAATTTACATTTAATGAAGAAAGAGAAAGTAATGGAAAATGAAGGCCCAGCAGAGCAATATAGAATTTATAGATTAGTTGATTAACTGCAAATACATTATTAATGAATTATCATTTCTGTAGCTGTTTGTCCTTTTTTAAAAACTACTCTATGTGTTTTAGCTTCTTCAGTGTGAATATTTGATGGTTTTGGTTGTCTTCTGTGATAATCAACTGAATCTTCTTAGGTTTATAGTCTCTATTGGGCAAAACAAGACGTGTAAAGACATCACCTTAAGCTTTTGGACGTTGTAATGGACATTTTTCGCTGTTGTTTTATAAACTAAATGATTGACTTAATTCATTAATTGAGAAAATAATCAGCAGTTTAATAGATAATGAGAATAATTGTAAGTTGCAACCCTTGGAATAATTTTGAGTATTTCTGGAAAATGAGAAAGCAGGAAGCACAAACACCCAATTAAATGAAAGATGCTTCATGTACGGAACAGACTCGCATAAATAAACTACTTTAAAATAATCAATCATTTTATATGAATGATGACTTTAAAGACTGTTTGTAATGTGGAAGGTGTGCACTATCAGTAACAAACCCACAGAGAATGATCACACATGTTGCAGTTCTTCTGAGCTCTGTGGAACATTTGAGCTCCTTATCTTTTCTACATGTACCGCTTTTAAGCTAATTGCTTTGGTTTCGCCAGTTGCAAACTCTGCTCATCAACCTAGCATAAGATTATAAGATTTTACTGATCATCAAGGGAGAAATTCAGATGTTCGTAGTGGAGTGCAGCTAATAAACCAGAAGTTCAGACCAAAACAGAGCTCAAAGGAGGGTTAATATTGGATTTAGATTCACCAAATGGCCAGAAATGCTAAAAGTGTTAGTGTAACTATTATGTTTGCAGGGATTTGTTATGATTGCAGGAAGGTAAGACTTTAGCTTCCCACAAATGTGTTAAACCTCTAATATAATCAACATCTTTAAGCTTACTAACTCTAAATGACTTCAACAGCCAATGGGCTTCAGATTGTTTCCTATTTAGACTGATCAACTGTGTGTGTATAATATAAGCAATAAATCCTAATTATATTTACTCCACATTTCTGAGTCTCAAGCGCAAAACAACATTGTCATGTCACTTTTAATGAAATGTTTATAACCAATCATCATAACCTGATACAAAAGCTTCAGTATGAATTTTCTCAACAGTTAAAATATTTGCAAGTAAGTATTGTTTAAGTAATAAGAGGTCAGTAACAACTGAATATTATTTATCCTCACTAAACACTATAGTTACCTGTGTGAGAACCATGTAAAGAAGATGTCTGTATATGACATTTGAACCTACATACATACATACATACATACATACATACATACATACATACATACATACATACATACATACATACATACATACATACATACATACATACGTGTATGTACGTATATCCATGCTGTCATGTCATGTAGGTCTGTTTGGTGTCTTTCCTAAACCTGTATACTTTGGCTTCAAATGTGGCCTGTTTAGAAGTGTTGCTCTCAGCAGCTGGCTCTGTGTGGATACATCTAATGCTTGCTGAACAGCTCTCACTCATCCCAGAGTATGTCTCTTCTCTCTGATGTTTACTTTTCATGCATTAGAACCTTTAGTGGCATCAAATCCTCTCCTAACAAGTTCTGGTGCAGCAGACTTCTTTAGCAACAACGGACTCTCTGTCATCACTTAAGAAATACTGGTTCTCATTTCTCTTTATTCTGACCAGAGCTGACAGTTGATTTTTTTTTCCCTTCTGTCTGCAACAGGGACATCAATTTCCCCCTTGAGTACCTTCAGTGTAACACTGTAGGTCTCATTATCCGTTGGCCGTAGCCTAAGCCTGGTCCAGTGCATATCACACAGAGTGTAGACAGTAGAAGCATGTGCACAATGGTCTTCAGTCTGTGAGACACACACATATGATTTAAAGTATAACTGTCTAACTGCACTGAACATGTACAGTCATTTTATGTCTAATTCTAATTATCATCATGTCATGTCAATTATGACCACTGAGTTTAGGCAGTGCTTTGTTAGTTATAACTAATATTACTAACTCACTCTGCTTCAGTAATCACCCTGTCTGCCTTCATGTTGCTCCAACTCTATTACTGTAGCAGGCGTAGATGACTCGGGTCACATGATTTGACTCAAGTGAAACTCCAGGCTCAACATGTGATGACTCACAACTTGCCTGAACATAAATAACAGAAGACTCATTCAGCCAAAAATTCACACTGGTGGAATAAAAATGTTTTATTTGAGCCATAGTTATTACATTTTAAACTATAGTTACTTCACAACTATCTAATAATTCTTTCAAACAATAGTAGGTGAATTAGAGCTTGAATGAGACTTCAAGACGTTTAAGTAAATATAACCTGTAATTTATGCTTTTCAGTAAGGTACATAGAATTCAGATTCTTTCCTTGCAAGCCTTTAATTTCAGTCTTAAGACTTTCCTTTCATTACTTCTGACAATGAAAGACTGTTGTAAATATATATTCAAGGTTTTTGGCTTTTTGATATGCAAACACATTTTATTTAAGTGGTTCAATAATACGCTGCTATTGTCTTTAAAAGGTTACTACAACCAAAACATGAAACTACCTTATTTTTAATTCTCTTTGGGACCAAATAAGCTCATTCAGACAGGTTTTAGAATAATTTGCTCTTTCTAAATAATGGATATTAAAGATTCTACTCATTGTTAGCAAAAAATAGTTGAAACAATCTATATAAAACCAATGAATATGTTACATTCTTTACATGTGGATAGTTAAATTGAAAAGCAGGGGAGTTTGTACTGAAACTTTTGTTTATAATTCAATATGATTGGTTACATCTTCATTTCTAGAGTGACATGATCCTGTTTTTACCCTCTGAGATGTTTTACTATTGGCTTTGTAAGAAAACTTGGGGGGAAAATGCCTCAGAGTTAGCAACTCCAATAAGGTGCAGATATTATTCTAGATTTTTAGAGATGAATGGTTTAGCCTATTACATTTGTTGGACATTATTACACTTTTGAAAGCTGAATATTTTCACCTTCCTGCAAATGTCTCTGCAAAACTGAAGAAAATTATTATTATGGGAAATGAAATATTACATTTGTGGCAAACTTATTACATTAGTGGGATTATTACATTAAAAGCTGCAGATTTGTATAATGTTTGTGTTTTTTTATTCTGTTTATTACATCTGCAGGTCTAACATGGCTTTGGCTGCTTCATTAATCACCTTTCTTTTTCTCTTTAAGTGCAGTACACTAGCTGTCTAGGAATATGTGTAGATAACAGTGCAGAAATCAAGTTCCCAGACTTGATGTACCTTAGAAAATGCTTCTGTCTAGAATTTACTGAGAAGACGATGCCAGTGTTTCTCTGACAAGTATTTTCGACAGTTTCCTCAGGCCACAATCAGAACAGAGGCTTTTCTCTGCCGCTCAAGCAAAAACTCAGCTCACAGCTGTGAGTTTGACAAGCAACACAGACAAGTTTCTGACAACAACATCTTGGCATTAGAAGGCCACTACTTAACTAATTAATACAATTCAATATAGAATTCAATTTAATGCTCTGTAATCATTTACTGTCTTTTCTTCAGCATCATAGACTTTAAATGTAAATGAGACTGTGAGCAGACAGAATTATAGGGAGGATTAAACTCATTATTATTATTATTATTATTATTATTATTATTATTATTATTATTACTTTGTGATAGCAGAAATGTTTCATGAGTCCTAGTACAGTTGTTTAGATGTAGCTGAATATATGGTATTTCTATAAGAAAAGAAAAAATGTGTAGATGCATACGTGATTCTGAAGTTTAAACCCTCACATTAGATTACCACACAGTGTGTATATATATGTATGTATATATATATATATATATATATATGACATCCAGATGATGTCTCACTCATTTCCCAATTTTAAAGAGGATGTGCATGGAAAGAACATTCATAACACTAATGATAAGCAGCTTGATGATAGTTTAATGTTATCTTCAGGGCTGCCCCTGAAATGTCCATGACTCTAAATATCAATTGAGCCGAATCTCATTTAGTTATTTTTAGTTTTTGCACTTTTCTTTCATACTGTGTGGTTGTTCACAGAGCAAAACAGGCCACTTTTACAAACAGTCCAAATTACTTGAGTGAAAAAATAGAACAAAACTTATTTAGATTTGTTAGACTGTGTGGAAATGTGATGATTTGATCCCACAGATGATGAATAAAGGCATTAAATCATCTGCTGTAGTCGTCTGCTGTCAGAGTTTGGTGTGGGGTAGCTGGACTGTAACTGGGCAGAGGCTGTAAATAGTAAGTTTCTCAATATCATAGGGGAACTTTTTCATACCATCAACCATCAGACTGTACATCACCACAGCTCCCAGTACCTCCCACTCCCACTAATAAGACTGAGGCTGTCCTTATTGTTTAATCCCATGTGGCATTAAACTAAATATATAGAAAGTATGAGAATGATTTTAAAGACACCAGTTTTACATGTAAGAAAATATACTTTGTAAACAAACAATCTGTTTTGGCGATGCTCGTCGCAGTCATTATGGTACCATGATCACTTGTGGAAATGAGAATCCTGGAGATTTGGAGGCAATCACTGTTGTAGAGAGAGAGAGAGAGAGAGAGAGAGAGAGAGAGAGAGAGAGAGAGAGAGAGAGAGAGAGAGAGAGAGAGAGAGAGAGAGAGAGAGAGAGAGAGAGAGAGAGAGAGAGAGAGAGAGAAATTGGTGCATAGAGGGTGACAGAGTTGAAGGGGGTTGGAGAGGTAATGGGAGGGAGGGTAAGAGTGACAGGAAGAGGGGGGGGCGGGGTGCTGCCTGAACGAGGGGGGAGGCCGTGCAAGCAGGTAGAGCCGCGAGACGAGATAAAGAAGAAATCATTCAGTCAATCAGCCCGGGCCACGGTGCAATCATCAGATCTCATCTGTTTTCAAGAGCAATTCTGCCTTTTATTGAGCTGTTGTGCCTCAAACAGGGAGGCTGCAATGGGGAACATTAACCCATGCAGTGCCACACACACACCTGATATCAACCAGTTATCAAGATCACTGCTGAAATATGAATTTGTTTTTATGTTGGGTTCTCAATGTGAACACTGCTGTGCTGTTCCTTGAAGGATAACTCTTTTTTGTGTCAATATTTCAAACACTTTGATCTATTACTCAAGTGTGGATTCTAGCAGGTTTCATGGATGAAACAAAAACAATCCTTCTGAGTGTAATTTAGACATTTGTGCTCTTTATTTACTTTATTTTTGCTCTCATATTGTACTGTAGAATAATCATGTGTGTGCACAAATGAACAGAACATTACAATAAACAATACTGATAACATTTCAGTATGTGTAAAGGATGTGGGCGTCCTCAGTATCTCCACATTATCTCTCTATTGAATTTTTTCAAAACTGAAATGCACATGTGAGGGAATATTCTAGCTGGTTTCAAGACCTGTAATTAGCAATAATCACTATGATTTTGCCTGATTGTTCCTGTTTCTTGATACACAAGAAATCAAAATGATGATAAACATGACTACAACAATAAAAAAAATAGAAGTAGTAATAGAAATGCACATGGTCACATAGACTATAGAACACATGGTGACACCAGGTCTACAAAACTGTGTAGACTTCAGGTGAAATACCTCAAAGGTAGAGAGTAGAAGTATGTTTTTAAATATTCTCTTGAAAGTCTCAATAGTGGGGGAGAATAGGATGAGGGGATGAAGAGAAGGCCCTGTCCCCATAACATTTAATCCTGGATCTGTGGACACACACAATTAGACCGTTTTGGTCTGATCCACCAGTGTTTGTCCAGTGTTGATGTGACACTCCTAAGCTAACTATGGCATATCAGATAGGCACAGTTTAGATTTGAGCCACTTCTGCAGTAACTCAAGTTTCACCCCTTTGGTGGCCTTTGGTTAATGGACTGAAAATGGTGTCACCTACTGTATGTCTCCCCTTGTCTACCTGCCTGATAATGATTGGCCTGAAGTTACCATGTTGGTTGATAACCCATTGGCTGATACATATCTAGATGCAGAGAATGAGTTATTTTTTGTAGAACAGTTTTACATTTGTTCTGCTTTTTAACTACAGTATTTAAATCCTGTTTTTAATGTATTTTATGATGACACTAATGAAGGCTGCAAGCTGAAACACGTTGGTCTAATAATAAAGTTGTTCTATGCCACAGGTGTTGCTGGAGCTTTGACTTTTTAAATCCATAACACTCCCAAATAATAGATGATGATGAGCTTCTCCAGCTCTGGTTCCTCACTTGCATTCACCATACTGCTAATAATATGAGCTGTAAATCAGTGAACTTATGGACATTCCACGTGTGCTGAATTGTTGACTTTATTTAGTGTGTATTTCACTTGGCTACCTGACCTAATGTTCTGTTCACGAGGTTCGGGACAAATACATTACTGTTAAATCTCCTGAAGTCTGGATCTTTGTTTAACACACATATAGTATTTATTTTGAAATTCCTGCAAAATGTCTTTGTTTTGTTGTTTTATTTTTCAGTAGGAAATCAGTCTATGCTACAGACTCTGAATAAAGCTACAATTGACAGTATTTGTGTTTGCTTTATTTAATGATGGTCCATCTGTGAAAATGCTTTTGTGACTTAATCCTGTTTTACACTTTGTGACACCTTTTTTTTTATTGTGTATTTGTGCTTGAATTTCCTCCAGATGGCCGAAAAGTCAGCGGAGAAGTGACCAAGCCCACCTACGGGTGCCAGGTGACCATCCAGTCAGAGCAGGAGAAACAGATGATGAAGATGTACCGCAGAGAGGAGAAGAGGGAGAGGAAGAGAGGGAAGGGAATTGATGACTTTGACCCCGCCGATCCGATCATCAACTTTGACCCCAGAGAGATGAGAGTCCAGAGGTACCTCAGCTCTTTAAACTGTCTCCTGGTCCTCTTTCCCTCATTTGTCTGTCCACCCGTCTCCACCTGCGCTCTCACAATAACCAACCAGCTTCTGCTTTTTTCACAACAAATTGGCTGAAGCTATACAAAATAAAAACATTTTTAAAAAGCTTGTCATAGCTGCAGCTTGTCACACCTTTTCATGTAGGGGATTTTTCGTAAAGTTTAATTTCAGAGGATGGGAGGGGAAAAAAATAGAGCAGCGATCTGTTTAATTAAAAACTTAGCATGGCCAAATCCAGCACAGTGTGAAGGAACAGATTAGTAAAGAGGTAAGCCACTTTAGGAAGGAACATAATGCCTCAAATCTTTGCCTCTTCATTTGAATCATCCATCAACTGCACTATTTATTCTGAAGCAAAAAAAAAAAAAGATGGAGATGAGGGTTCATGTATGGAAGAAAGTTGATGCAGATGTGACATTGTGCTGGTGTTTATTTCTTTCATCCTTTACTTTGACACTGACTTCTTTCTTCCTCCAATATTCAGTTTAACTGTATCAAGAAGCGTTTCTATAAAGTTTAGAGTTTTTATGTTTTCTTGTGTAGGGAGCAGGCTCTCCTGACTGCACGCCGTGATCCTATACTGACCCGAGAAAGAGTGTATGAGCGGATTCGATATCCCAACGTCTACGACTGCTACGTAGAGGCCACGAAGACCTCTGCTTTTGTCGGAGGAGCCAACGTGAGTCCTTTTTTTTTTTTTCCAGTCGACTTAATGTGTAATGCTCCTTTTGGCACGGATAGTTAACACAGTTGAAAAGTTGAAAAAGAGCAAGTGATTGTTCTTCTCTCTAAATGTTTGGACCACTTCAGAATAAGGTTGGTTGAGTTTTCTCCGGTGCAGGGATGATCCCGCCTCGACAACCTTAAAACCCCTTTTTGTGCAGTAACAGTGTCCTTGCAGGTTCATTGCATGTCACACATGAGTGAGTGGACCTAAACATTGTGGTTGCAGACTGCACTATATTATATTCAAGTCATGTCAGTTGGTGAGGTAGATGTCTGGTGAACTGTGGCACTAAAATGGAGATGAACAAAGAATATATATGCAAGCAGAAACACATCATTAACTTATTCATCTGTTTGACCTCAGTGCTGGTATGATACTTCAATCAGAAATGATACTTCATTTTATTCTGTGTTTCTGAACATTGGTTGTAGCAGCAGTCACAATGACAAAATTTGATCCTACATTTTTGACGCTGTCACTATTTTTGATTCAAACTGTCTTTGGTGTCCAAAGCTCTGAATTGGCTGTAAGATGAGTCTCACAGTGAGATCAATGACACCTGTTATTAATATGATATTCAAGGATTTCACAACACTTTGCTGTTCCCTCTGGGTCGCTCATGCTCATTTGCCTCACGCATGTAGTGTTACGATCCCAGCTCGTATTAAACGTCCGTTAAGAAAGAACTCCTTTGCATCTTCAAGATCGTCACAGAAACATCTACTCTCAGTTTAGGACAGCTTCACATTTGACTGTGTGGGGTTGTTTAGTCCCCTCTTACATTAAACCCCAGCAAAGGACATATGACTCATTAGCTTTGGCTTTTATCTGGTGTTTGGAACATTTGTTTTAGTTTAGTATATATGGTGCAGTGTTTCCCCTAGAATTTTTTTCAGGCCCGGTGGTACCCACCGAAAAAACCCTAAACAGACGCGACGCGTGTGGCACACGCACAGCAAGGCACATCAAGCAGTCTGCAATTCTGCAATTATTATATATGCATTCAAATTTTTGTTCACCCAGAGTGTATTCAAGATCACAAGGAGAGAGTGACTTATTAAGGTGCATTTATTGCATACAAATGGAACATGCTACATTGGCACTTCAACCACACAGTGTGCATCGTTCTCTGCTGCACTTGATTTTTCTGGGTTTTGTGAAGAACTTCACCAAGGCCTTGTCGTAGGGGAACTTGGCCACAGGGGGACCATTGATAGAAACTCTCATGCAGGCCCCCAAGTGCTCCCCCTGCAGCCTGTTCCTGAGGTCTGTTTTCACCTACCAAAAATGAGAAAGCTTATTTAGTAAATTGTTAAATTTAAGGATCATTTATTGTGTGTGTGTGTGTGTAAAAATCATTGTAGGCCTATATTACTGAATTATATCACTTAAATGAAATCATTAGGCTTAATCTAACTTTTAATCAAAGTTGCATGGGCCTGAAAGGCTGCAGCGTGGTGGTCTGAGCCCATATGAGCATCAAGTGCATCTTTTCTGTACATTGCAGAAGGGATCTCAATGAAAACCCTCTGGGATGGTCCTCTTTTAACGGGCTGCTTATGCTGACGGCATAAGCGACAAAACATCCCTACACATAATTGAGATTCTATCAGTTATAAATATTTTTTTTAATAAACACATACGTTTTTTATTCATTTTATTATAACAGAGTTACATATATTTGACAATGCCTGGGAAAACTAGCCTATTGTCTGTGTTATTTTCATCATTATTGCTTACCAAAAAAAAGAAAAGAAAAGAGAGAGAAGCTCCTCAATCACAAAAATATAAGCTAAACAACAAATTGTAAACTTACCATGGGGAGTGTGGTACAACCAAGGGCTGTAGTTGTGGTTGTTAAGCCATTCGGGATCCCAGCCAGATGTTCTGTGTTTAGCTGTATTTTTTTTTGCTGGGTCAACGTTACCAGTCGGACCGGGCCCGCGGTCACCCGTCGGACGGGGGTCGGTGGTCAGACCGGGCCCGCGGTCACCCGTCGGACGGGGGTCGGTAGTCGGACCGGTGTCAGAGGCAGTAACCGAGCAGCCCCCCTCTCCACTGCAATCTGCCCCCCTTTCTTCCGTCTCACCTGCACCTGTCATTTTTTCTGGAGTTGCCTCTGTTACTCTCCCTTCATCTATTTTTCTTGGCTCCGGGGTCTGGCAGAAAAATTTCTTTATATTAAGTTGTTTGTCACCCGCGATATTTTTTCTTTTCTTCGGCGGCGCCATAGTTGGTTAGCAAATCTTAAACATCCCAGAATATATGCCCGCGCTCTCAGCAGCGGTACTCGCATCGTTACTAGGCAACGAAGCAGGTTGACTCGCTTTGCGCTGCACAGAGGCGCTCCTAATGATAACTGATTTATGAATGAATTGAATTGGCTTAATTTTGGCATATTGATTGTTTTTTTCTTGGCCTGGCGGCAGGTCACCTTGGCCAGGCGGCCCGCCAGGCCTGTACAATGGTAGGGGAAACACTGTGGTGGAAGTATTTTTGCCACTGTATAATCAGTTTAAATGTGATGATATCATTAATGCTACTTAACACATAGACATGGAGTCTCTTCCATTGTTAATAAATGTTTCATTTAGTTTTACATCAGAGACTACATTCTTTTTCTATTAGGTTGTTCCTGAGCAGTATGTTGACTGGTATGAAAAACAAGTGGCATTTATTCAGAATGCCTCAGGGTCGTGATGAGGAACAGAACACATGATCAAAGTGTCTCACACCCAGCCTGCCAATAGGAGCACTGCCAATAAAGTTTTTCAAATGTTTTTGAGAGTTTTGGATTTGAGATGGATTAGATAATGGACAGTGATGACATGTAACAAAGGTCTAAACCCTGCATGATAGCTACTGTACCTCTCTCTCCTCTCTCCCTCTCATCTGTCTCTCTCTTCTTTCCCCTCTTTCCCCTCTTCTCCCTCTCTTCCTCACTTTAAATTAGATTAAAGTAGTATAGACCAGACCTGTTCTATGTGTGAAGAGCTTTGAGATGACTTTTGTTGTGATATGACACTACAGTATATACATAAAGATTGATTGATGTATTGATTGATTGATGATGCCTGATTATATCATCAGTCCAAGTCCTTACAATGTTAACTGTCAGACCTCTGGCTGCCTCACCTTCATAGTACAACAATGAGAACCACAAACTATAACAAAATATAAAACACATCCAACAACGCCATGAATCAAACTTTCACTGTGTTTACCAGATCATTTGCTAAAAAGAAACAAAACAAAGTTTCATGAAAACCTCAATATTTAATGCATTATTGTTTTCCTATTATGGGATTTTTTACACAGTTTTTAATATAGTATGGCCATATATTACATTATATTCCAAATGACCTTTAAGCATCAGTTAAAGTGTTTCCATACATTCAGTTAGAGTTATGGTTACATTGAAATAGTGTCTTTTGTGACTTTGAATATCCTTCCAGGTTATAGAGTATATTTTAAAATGTGGGTTTGTTACTTTTTGAGCGTTTGAGGTCATTTGTGAGGTCTGTGTTTTCTTCATCTTTTTTTTTTTCTTTCTTTTTTTCTCTGTGTGTATGTGACATTCAGTTGCTGCTGCCCGAGGGAATCCGTAGAGACAACACTAAGATGTATGAAGAGGTGGAGATCCCGCCCAATGATCCCATGGCTATCGGCTTTGAAGAGAAGCCCGTCTATATCTCTGAACTAGATGAGGTAGGAGTCACGCTATACTGGTATTTGTTTTGGTGTGTGTTTGTACACTCGGGTTCGATTACTGTGTGCTTTTTGAGGATGGACGGTGACATTTCTGGTGTCAGGAATGTTCAGTCACAACAATGAATATATACCTGTATGCACCCTGCTGCTGACAACATAGCAGCGATGATGGCAACCATATAGATCAAATGTTTTATTATAACACTTATACTATATACAACATAATGTTTACACATAGTTTACAGCTTTAATATCTCGTTAATCTTTGATACACATTTTCTATTAAGCTTCTTTTCATCATGTAACTATTATAAGCACAGTCCATGAACTGTAATCACTGCAGCACACCGAGATAGAAGTGACCACCCGAGCTGAATGTAGAGGATTTTAAAAAAGGGTGCGAAAAGAAAAGACATACTCGATTTTCGTTGTCGCCGTGAGGTTGCCAGACAACCAGTGGAAACTCTACGAAGTCCAACCAAGAATAGTTCTAACACCTAACTCCCCATAAAACCACAACATTTCTGTTTGTGTTTGGATTCAAGCAATGAGATAAATGTGTGAATCAGTGAATATTTAGAGATGTTTTCAAAATGAGAAGGCTCAGTCTTTATGGTGAACTAAGAGTCCACACATGAGAGTGGAATTCATCTTCTCATCTTGTTCACATTCCAAGCATTACATTCTTTTAATGTTGGAAGTACGTTCAAAAATACTAAAAGGAAACATAATATCTAGTTAGAATGCTGTGTGTAAGCCACCACTTGGCCAAAGATCATTTGTTAGAGAAAGACTCATTGTAATGTAATGATCTCCTCTCTGTATTTCACAAAAAGACATTCCATTTCATTTTGGCTAGCCTTTCTATTACACCTCTATTCCAGGTCAGTTTTGGTCTAGGTCTTCTTTTGCCTGAAGGACTCCATCTCAGCACAAACTTTGCAATACAAACTTATCACAGTAAAATCACATGGTCCAGCTATCACAGTGTCTTCTATGTTCTTACTTTAGTTTTTCCTGTAGAGTTCCAGGGTTGTGATATTGTTGCATCAATTGTGGACTGCGACTGAATTTACTTTTCAGTGTTGGCAAATAACAAAAGCCTAAAATAACTAAACCTCAAAAAGCCAAATGACTTTTTATTGGCTCAGAAGTTGCTCACAGTTTTCAGTGACCTAATTGATATTTACAATCCCAGAATGAGATGAGCAGCATAATATACGTGTTGTTTAAGTAGAGAGAGCCTCCAATCTGTGAAACTACAGAAACACAAAGGAGGCCTGTCACAATAATTATTGTCTTATCGTACAATAACGTAATTATCAATATCATCATGTGGTATCATATGATACATCGACATGACCTTGATCATTTTTTTGACCTCAATATTTCCACACTTCACATTAGCAGCTAAGAGGCTATTCATGTCACATTGTCTAAGCAAGTAGTGTCCTCCATTCCTCACTGTGTACGTCCTGAGTGGAGACTGAAGAAGAATTAAAGGTAAATAACTCTGTTCACAACCATAATGACAGTCTAGCACCCACTCTACAATCCCCTTTACATTATTATGCTATTATATTATCATTATATCAGTGGTATAAAATGATCTTCAAATGACAGTAATATCGTTTATCAGGATTATTTCTGAGAGAATATATATAGTCCAACAAAAGTAGTTGATCATGACAGGCGTAACACAAAGTCCACTGGCAGTTGTACAGTGGTGTTACAGGTGATGTGTCTTTTTCACTCACAGTCTTGTTCTGAATACAGACAGCAGCTGGTGAGGACACATTAACCAGACAACAAACTAACTTTTTAGTTCGACTCTTACATAATTTACATTAATTAGCTACAGCTGATCTAATCTGCTGCTGGTGATATTTGTCATTTAAACCAGAGATAGAAATGACTGGCTATAAATGAGACACTGCTACCGGTATGTTTTCTGTGGGTCTTTGTTAATAAAAAAAAAAGAGTGAGGAGAGATACAGTGAAATGTACAGTAAGAGATTTGCTAGCGTCAGAGCTTAACCAATCCGGGTATTTTGCAGACCAGGAACCAGATCTAAAACACAACCAGCTATTAGAACCCATCCCTAATGAGCTCAAATTAATTCAGTAAGGGATTTGACAGGATGCAGATGTTAGCAAATTTGTTGATGAATTCAAATTTGATGCTATTGGACCACCAAATAAAAACGGATGGATTACTTGTTCTCTATTACTCTCCAGTTCTGCATAATAATGTCTCTGATTGTTGAAGTACACCTCTATGAACAGCACTTACCTGCATGTCTGTTAAGTTGACAGGAGAGTTTGCTGATGCCCTGGGTTTGTGTATATAGTCCCCTTTATCCTCCATCTCAGTGAACAGGAGTGGACTGTGGCTGTAATGGCCAATGAGTGATGTTCCTTCTTAATGGAAGTGCTGTAGCTCTCAGCTGGCTGTCAGCGGACACAATGACCCGTCAGTTTGACTGACACCTTGACTGACAAACCCACACTCATACTGCTACATGCGTTTCCCCCGTAAGCCTGCAGCAGACTTTACCCAGCCACCACCGGGCCATATTAGAGAGTGTCCAGTCTGCTCAGGCCTTTAGGGTAGAGGTGTGGCTGAAGGATAGAGATTAAACCCCAGCAGAGTATATACACACATGATTGTCTTTGAAAGGCTCTACTCCCAGCCTGTCTGCTGGAGTGGGCTTTGTAATCCATCATTACTGCATCGCTAGTGAAGATGCAGCAATGCAATAGGTCAACCCCTTCTTCTCTGAATGTGGCCTTTTGTTAATGAAGGCCCTGAAGTATGATACCCGTAAACCTCAGAAGCATTTTGTCACACTTCAGGAGACTAGTGTAGCTGCTCACCTCTCTTAACCTTCCTGTCACTCATGCTAATGGACATCATAATAAACAGGATCCAGCTTTGGTCCATGTGTGTGTGTGTAATTGAGTGTTTGCGGTTGAGTGTATGCACGGTTATGCATGGTTTAATCACATCTGCGCTGTTTTCAGAGTTCGTGCTACTGGCTCAGGTGCGTGTATGTATGTGTATGTGTGTTTGTGTTTTTCCACTGTCTGAAAGCTGAGGTCTCTCTCAATGCCTGTCAATATCAATCATAATCAGGGTGGTGTAGATCAGATGAATCCTTTTAATAAGTGCAACAGTGCTGTACAGTTAAATACTATTATATATGTATAAATACCATTGTCAGTGTATGTTTTTATATCTGTGGCTCCCTTGATTTAGTTCAGACCTTTTGTTTTCACTTAAGCTATAACTCTGGCTGTTAAAAGCTTTCCTGTTTCCAATATCTCAACTAAGGTGTCTGCTGATAACAAGTACTAATCGTGGTACTGACTAAAAGTAAGCAATTGTAGCATTCTCTTTTTTCACAATGTAAAACCTGTATGCTTCATTGCATGGTATTATTTTTACGTAAGGTAACATGAGGCCAGAGATTTCTGAGACAGTAAATCCGAGTCAACCTGCTTGTATGCTGATTGCAGAAGGACAACATTTTATGAAATTGACAAAGGAATCAATCGTGTCATATCACATCATCGTCAGCATAGAGATTGAGGCGATTTTACAAAAAGATTGTTTATTGTCTAAAACAACAATCATCCAGGAAAGCTAAGTTCCCTATGTAGTTACTTTTGTTCAGACACTGAAATAAACTTTTTAAGCCATTCATGTTAAAATTATGTTGGCGGGTCAGCAGTTCGCCCCGTTGATCGTCATGTTTTTACGATAAATGTCTTTTTTTGAATCGCCATAATCTTTATAACAGAGCTGGAGAGAGCAAAATTAAAATGGTACATAGAGCCACAGTGGCCTTATTTATGAGAAATATATCAGGTTCAAATTAATCGTTATTTTCCTTTAAGGAAACTAATCACTTCAGACTATTCACTTCATGTGTCGATTGTCACAATCTCTTTTACAATTTCAAGAAATGTTAAAAAAAACAAAACAAAACTGAATTACAGTGAAAAGATCAAAAAAAGTTTCCCAATATTGTCCATCATTTAATAATGTATTTAACTATTTACAGATGTGTTTTGAGGTAAACAAATAAACAAACTATGAAGTTAAAATACTGTCAGTATAACAAATGTGTTGACAGTGACATATTCTATTCAGTTGTCAGACTGATTTGTTTGCAAGTGATAGAATGTTGACAGCTATAGCATTATCATTACATTTTGTAATTCTGTAATATAATTACTGTATAATATAATTAAATAGTGTTACATGTGTCAGATGTCGGAACTCCCCATTAACAAGTAAAGGAAGCCAACCTCCACCCAGTAACTCTCAACCTGTGGGTTGTTTTTTAACTTCCATCAAATCACTTATTCTGACTGAAACAAAACAAAAAAACCGATAGGTATCTCTTTATATCAGACTGGTCTTTTTATACAGTAATGTACCTGGAACATGTAGGTCCATGTACTGTATTAGACTGGATGATGGTGCATTGCGGGGAACCAAATGTCATTTTTTATGTGTACTTTGACTTTTTGGAGTACTAGTAACTAGTAACTTGCACTAGTATTGTACTTCACTAGACTTCAAGTCACATCTGTTACTGATAAGAAGAAAAGTCAAAAGTAATGATTCACTGTGTGAGAATGGAACAAAAGAAAAGTGCGTAATTAGCAGCTGCAGCAGAGATAAAGGCATGCTGTGTAGGTGCTGTCCTCTCTGCTTCCTATATGTTAACCATGTTAGCAATGATAACCCTTAACCACTGAGGTATTTTGCTTTAGTTTCTGTCAACGTCCATTTGTTAACCTATGAATGGAAACTGTTGCCGAGCTCTGTGTTTTCTCGTCTCACGTTTGTCGAGACGAGAAAAGGATCAGAGCCAGGAGGCCCAACCGTGCACCAAAGCTGGTCTAGTTCACCAGGGTTCAGGTAAGGAGTAGGCCTTTCTTGTCAAACCAGAATCACTGGACAGATGAAGAATCTGATGAATCTTTGAAGTAAGACAAAAAACATAGGATAATTTCCTGGAGAAATGACGACAATTTATGAATATCACAGGAAGATACCTTTGAGTCTGTTGAGAGTTATCACTTGAGGTATTTGTGCTTTCATCAGACATTCAGCTTTTTCTGAATTTCTGCCCTTGCTTCTCCTGCAAAGACTGAACCTCCAAACAATCTGAATAGGAACTGAAGTAAATTCTCTGAGGCTCCATCTCTGTCTTCTCAAACTTTCTAAAAGGCTTATCTTTCTTCGCCACGAGTTTCTCCCTAGCTCACCAGCAGTTTTCCCTTCATCTTTGAAAGTCCCTCTGTAACTGATATAGATTGATATGGAACCTCTTCTGCTGAGCGATGTGAATTAGCCTCAGTCAAGCAGCGGCTCTATTCATTAACTTAAGCCTGGGCAACTGTGGAACAAAGTGCCTCACTCCTCTAAAGCGCAGACACACAATGCCTAATAAGTCTTTACGTGCTATTAGGAAGGCTTTGAAAGGCAGGCTGAAAAGTCTGACACTCCCCCTCCTCTTCCTGTTTACACTGAGTGCCGATTGTCATTTATTGAAAGCTGTAATGGGAAACAGGGCTGTGCGAGCCTTGGTACGCCTTTAATAGCTCTGTGAAACATTGAAAGTGGGGAATTTATTAGCGTGCTTTTTAACTAATGAATCAGGGTCTAGGCGTTCCGCACTTGCCACTGTGGTAAAAGCCTTCCTAATTTATCCGAATAAATATATTACGGAGTGTGTTGTGAGTGAGAGCAAGTGCCAGTCTTTAGTACTACTGATGGACCAAACATGCAGAGAAACGTACACTACTGCCACATAGCTGATGTACCTCATAATACCACCAGAATAGTGGACAATAGTGGTAACTCAAATATTGACAAGCTTTGAAAGCACACAAAACTGCACTTCCTATGAACTACTAATTGATAGGAATCCACTCAAGCTGCTAACACAGTCTGAGAAGTGACACATTCCCGGAGGGAAACAGTCTGTAGAGGGAGAAGGATTAAGGAACAGAAAGAAAGCTTTGCTTTTCAGTTGCTACAAGAGAGCCTTGGTGGGGGTGGCTGGGTTGAAAGGCATAAGTAATGAATGACTCTTCCCTCCCAATTTGTACTGAAAATCTTTCTGCTGCTTGACGCTTAAAACTTTTACTGCATGATTTTCTACTATGTGTTGTTTGTCCCACACTGAGACAATTACAGTGTCAAATACAGCTGTTTAGATAAATGCTGGTATTCAAATAAAGGCAGATTTGCAAATAATAATGATAATAATCAACAAATTAATACTCACCCCTAAAGAGTGGGTAAAAACATTAAGTGGGGGTGGCAATATTTCTATTATAATGGCTACATGGTAAATTTAACAAAGCACTAATAATCAATACAAGAGTCATGTCCTACTCATCACTTTGCTGCTCTGAGTTTTAGTTTTAAACTAATGTACTGCTCCCATTTACAAATTTATTCCCATTTAGTCCCATTTACTCAACCAGGTGCACCAGGAAAGTGTGAATGTTTCTACTTTTTGGCTGGACCAGCCATGGAGCAGCTTTTTAACCCCTAACTGTCTGTCACTGACTGCCTAGCTGATTGACTCACTGAGTGATGAAGCTGCATCATTGGTTTGCTGGCCTAATGTTGGAGTATACCCATCGACCGTCGCTGTTTCAAAATGAATTGGTGTGAACAGTTTCTATTACAGCCTCATGGCTTTGAAGATGTGCACTGATTTGTCTTCTCTGAGACTTTGTGGTAAAACTGTACCCGAGCTGAGGAACATCAACATAAAAGCCCACAGAGAGAGGGATTATACTGATAAAACAGCAAAGCACAACCAAGTATTAATTAGTGAATGAAAGCAATATTTTTGTAAAAAAAGAGCAGCTCTGAGCAAGAGAGTGGTGATGATGACATGAACATTATCAGCAAATTAAAACAGGATCAGGTCAGAAAACAAGGATGCTTCTTACCTAGTTACAATAAAATACACTTATATAACAGAAGAAGACGGGGAAGAAAAACCTGTTTATAATTGTGTCTCAAATAAAGACCTGGTTCTGCAGTTGAAGAGCAAACAGTAAAGTCAACACTGCTTCTCTTTCTAACAGAAATACTGTCAATGAAGCTCCACATTTGCTGATATTTCATATTAAAAGTCCTCCAAGGATTGAAGGATGGAATTATGTCCTTTGAGCTTCTGACTTATAAAGCTAAAGCTCTTATTTTGGCACAAAAATGTTAACCTTTACTGCAAGTGAATATCAACTACAAGTATCAGTTATTGGCCTCTTTGACTTACAAATAAACAGTATAGGAATTGGTCATGAAAAAAACGGTATTGGTCAATCCCTAGTACTTACATCCCAATTGTTTCCAACAATTTTCAAACCCAGAGAGTCCGTAATTTTTTAAAAATGTTTTCTTTAAAGATTTATTTTTGGGCTTTTTATGCCTTTCTTCAGACAGTCTGGTAGAGAGGCTGACAGGAAACAGGGAGAGAGAGAGGGGAATGACCTGCAGCATAGCTCCCTAACCGGATTCAAACCAGGGACGCTGCGATTATGTAGCATGCGCTCTCACCACTGGACCACCAGGGCGCTCCAGAATCTGTCATTTTAATCAAGGTCACGGTCCGTTGCATTTGGTATCCTGCCCTTTCCATGGTGTCATAGTCCCTCTACGAAAGAGGGACCCTGTCATTAATTGTCTTTTGATCAGTTTTAAGCCACATTTTTTACAATTAACTTTTTGATTTTAGTTTTTGGACATTTTTGATCTTAAGTTATCAGAGAAGCAAGCTGTGCAGATGTTAGCAACAGCTCAGCACACATCCTTTGTACGCCGAACAGCACTGATTTTTATTCACTGTTTTTAATAGTTTTAAACATCAGGTCTGCTTGTTTTGAAGAAGAGGAGATAATATAGAAGAGGATAATTCAGCTCCCAGTTCTGAACGTCTTCAGAACGTCTTGGAAGTTGTCAGAGGAAAAACATGCTGACCAAATGTCAATGGCAGCTTGGATAGTAGCCCCTCTGGATGTCCTGTGTCTACTGAACAGCATCAGAGAAACACTGATTTTTAACATAAAACTGCCTTATTCAGTGTTTTAATCACTGTGTCCGTTTATCTTGTAGACGAGGAGACCTCTGTGGATAATTCCACTCTGGGTAAAAACCTCATGAACAATGAAGAGTGAAAAAATCCTCACCGGGAGTAGCTGACTACAACGATAGCGATGGTGGTTGCTTAATAATGAAAACAACAACTCCCATGATTCTACAATACTTCGCAAAATCATTAAACTATGTCTTCTGATATTGTTTTGAATGAGAGAGCCCTAGCAGCAAAAATCACCTATTTTGCATTTAATGTGTGATGTGTGCAGGAATTGCTACATTTCTATACAACAGAAGCTTGTTTCAAATAAAAGCCTGGTCTGCAGCTTGAGACAGTATGTGAATGTGTGTATGGAAGTGATTCCAATATTTTTTTATGATGGAAGAATCACCATTTGAGAGAATTTTGTTGCTCTTACTCCCTCTTTTTCCTCTCTCTCACCCACCACTCGAACGTGGAGCTTATTGTGTAATAGAATGTTGGAAACATGCCGTCTGAGGATTCAAATAGAGGCCTGCCATCTTGTATTTACAGACTGGGGCGATAGTAACAGGTGAACAGACTTACTGCTGTCAATGGTGCAGTATGTTGGCTTCCATCACTGCCCTCACTCAGATCCTTTGATTCTCCTGGCTGTTGACAGCTTGCCCTCTCCTTTCCTGTGCAGGAAGCAGCCAGTGTATATGCACAGGCCTGCAAAGATGAGGCAGAAGTGAACAGCCCGCCATCCATAATTAATCCACCTTGATTGCATTTTCTAATCCAGTTTTGATGTGGTTCCCCCCACAGCACACACGTGGCTCTGTGTGTTTGCTTAGACTTGCTAAGCACAAGCCTCAAGTCTTCAAGGCTTCTTTGAAGGATTCTGAGGTTCAAGAGTTTACAATCCAATCTGATGGCAAATGATATCACCTTAAACATGCACTAAATGTCAGCCTCTGAAAAGGTTTGTGTCAGTAATCAAACTAGATTTAGTGTGTACATTTTATTATTTTGGTAGAAGGTCACTTTATATAATTTCAGTTGGTTATTGTTAGTTTTAGTTTATTTGAATACGTTTTGCCACATATTTTCACATCTTTTGTCAAGTTTTTCAAAATCTTAAATAGAAGTTGTGTTTTCGGTTATTTTCTGCAGAAATTAAAGGAAAAATACTTGCTCAGAATTTATAAAACGATATCGCACAGCATGTTGTCTTTCATATCTCTGTCTACATTCTTCATCTGTGCTCCTGCATTACAATCAATTCTGAATGTTTGTATTCAGATTCCAATAAATCTGTCAGGCAATAAAATTGAAATGAGTCACCAGTGACCTTGCAGTAGCCTGTGGGATAATCAGCAGTTTTTTTTATCATGTCTGAGAGTCATCGAGTCAAATCTATTGTTATGATTTACCTGTAATATGTGGTGAGGTTGTATTAGATTTCGCTGTATTATACGGTGTCCCTGTTATTTTATCTGCTGTCAGTGTGTTCAACAAATGGTAATAGTTTTTTTTCTGAGTTGAATTTTCAACCTCATAATAATTGCAATGAATCATGACTCACTGAGCTCCCAGTGTGGTTGTTTACTCAGGTGAGGTGAAGGAAACCATCAGCTATACACCTGCCAGAATGCTACTGTCAAAAAGAATCATTAAGACTATTTTGATAAAGTGAAAAACTGTCTTTAATACATTTTAATGGCGACTGTATCAACATAACCTCTTCACCCTAGTACCAGTAACAAGCTACTTTTTCAGTTTGGGAATGATAAAAATCAGGATTAATCACAACTACGTCTTAACACATCACAACATCATTTTCAGCTTATCACCTTTAAACTTAACTACATTGTCTGAAGTCATTTAACAAGCACCTAATTGGACATCCAGGTAGATATCATTAAAAATGTTTCAAAACCCAAAAATACCATTTGTACTATTAATGTTTGTTTATTTTGAATTTAAATGTTTTTAATGGGAGTTAGATGCAGGGTGGGCCGCAACGTGTTCACAGAGGCCCTCGGTGCTTCTTCAGCAGGTGCCCGCGCGGTTGAAGTGATGGATTACCTCACCCTCTCCTATCTTCATGCAACTCCCGGCTCTCCCTCTCCCTCCTTTGTGCCCTCTCCCCCTCTTCTTCCTGCTGCTGCTGTTCTGCAGGGAAATGAATAGGCCTCCTGTTTGCTGCATCCGCATCTCACTCTGTCATACTCCACCATGCATCTGGCGCCCGTGGTTCCGTGTGCATGTGTGTGATCAGCATGTGTGTGTTTGTATCCATAGGATTGACTTTTGGGATTTAGAGTGTGTGTGTATGTGTGTGTGTTTGTGAGTGTGTTTGTGGGGGTGTGTTTGGCCAGGTCATTTAGTACTCTGCATGCAGGCTTGGAGCAGGCTGATAAGCTGTTTGCAAAAACTGGCAATTAAAAGTTGATCAGGCTGTCAATTCAAATGGAATGAAATGGAACCAGAAAGTAATTAAAAGGATGGCATGAAAATGACAACAATTATATCTCTTAGCTTCCCATTACCGATGCACAGAAGAATTTAATTAGTTTAGGCGCTCATATAGTGACTCATACAGTAAACACAATAACACAAAATAGCAGTCACCACACACACAAAAAAAAAGAAAAAAAAGGTGAGTGCTTCCTGTGTTCAAACATAGACTGGCAATCTCAGTTTCACTATTAAACCGACAAACAGGATATGCACAAGACTGCTGTTTAGCTATTGCTGTTGAATTATTAGTGCGATCTATGTGGGTCCAATTAGTTTGTTTTAAGTGGCTGGTGGATTGGCGGGATATTCCCAGTCCTCCCAGTTTGCCCATATGGCCGTAGGCCGTTGTATCCGCTGTGTTAATGAGCCTGTCAGCTTCCATCCCACTCAGCAGCAGCCCAAGATGGGCTGATGGGCACCTTCCAATGCACACAGTATACTGCTGAGGATGACTGCTTCTACTTGTAGACAGACAGCGTGCACAGCTAACTCACTCAGTGTACTGTATTTCTTTCCTTTTCACAGAAGCATTCTCTCCATCTTTCTCTCTCATACAGTCAGAGATTGCTCAATGCCTCATCGAAAATGTTGTGCAGCAAAGCAGCCAGCTGGGTTTTAGTGATTGGTTCTGCCCTGGACTCAAACAGCTGCTCTCATTAGAAACTTTATTTAACCCTGCTGCTGAAAGGTTGACCACAGATGTGTACGATCTTATATTAGCCAGCTGGGCTCAGCAGAGCTCACTCTCCATGCTTTAAATGCTGGGGCCTTGCTATAAATGAAGGGATCGGTGGATTGGCTGAATGCAACGAGGGACATCCAGCTGCAATGATGCGGACTGATTTGTAATAAAGCGGCAACTTAGCTGTCACAATTGGTCCACATTTGAGTGGGTTTTGGAAGGTGACTTCAGCTTGTAACAAAACACACATAGCTACTGGAATCCTATACTTGTGTTTTGTATCTAGGGGAAAGGAAATAAATGAGCCCACTGGCTCTGGAGTTTGTGTGTTTGCTTTGAATTTCTACTTGATAAAGTCTTCTCAACTCGGGTCAACTTAATTAACTTGGCATCCTGCCTGTGTGTGTGTGTGTGTGTGTGTGTGTGTCAGTCAGTTTGACTTTCTGGCTCAAAGTCTATGTTCAGTTTGTATGACTTAATGTGATAATGATGGTGTCCAGTCACTCGATCAGCTGTGTAATGTGGTATGTACTTGACTATAAAACAGTATAAACATGAGGATAGTAACTTGTTTAATATTATTCTTTGTAATGTAGATTGTAATGTAGTCATGTTATTTTGCCCTTACTGTACATACAACATGGCTGTTAAAAAAACAAGATAAGGACTTCAATGGCTCTCAGCAAGCTTCACTCTCAGTGCTCTCCTGTTTGTCAGTTTAAAAAAAAAAGTGATTTGGGCCATTGCTCTAGTCATTCTTCAGTTGATTATTCAATGTTAAGATCAGATGTGATCTATCAGTCTGAGGTCTTCATTCACAGCAGATGTTGGCAGCAGAGGAATAGAGAGTGTTTCTAAACTGATATTGAAATATTTACTGTCACAAAAAAAGTAACCTTTAAAAATGCTTCATATGTTGGATACAGGTATGAGGTGTATATTTTATTGAATTAACATGAATCATCAATTTCATCTCAGAATGATTCTTCTAAATGAACTCAGATGGAGAGAGTGTGGACGCCATGGTAGCATTTGAATAATAATGATAAACCAATAATCTGCTATTGCAAATCATTAATCAGATGAGACCAACCAGAAACCAGAAACTGACACAAATACTAACATCTATCTATGAATTACTGTCATGAAAAGGCAAAAAACCAACATGTCAGTCAGTCTCTCCATACTTACTGAATAATTACTTTGTTCCTACCTTGTCTGTGACTGTCTACAAAAGCTCAGTCATTTCCTAAAACTGGTCACTGTAGTTTTTATTAGAGCCAGATCAATATATCCGTCAGCCGATATTAACGGCCATATTAACTTATCACAGATATACTGGTATCAGCATATATGTTGTTAGACATGCACCAATATTTCTTTAAAGTTATATATGCAGTCTTTTATGTATATTTGATCCTTTTTCTTTAGTCAAGTTTAACATGTAAGTACATGTGTTTTTTTGTAGTGTTTTATCTTTTCAGTGCACTGTGTTTATATAACTAAAATATCTTGCCTCCATTACTTATCTTTATCCTTTTTTGTTTTAAAGTTCATTTTATTTGCACATTGTGTATATACAAGCTTATCGGACAATATATCGATATCAGCATTTTTTTACTCCCCAATATCGGTATCGACATCAGCCCCAAACATCCAGTATTGGTCAGGCCCTAGTTTTTTTCAACAATTACTCAAATAAAAGTGAATAGTGCATTTGTTAACTTTTTTCAGCAGCACATTAATCCACATTTGGTGTTTCTTCTTTTATTTGATATTCATCACTTTGTAATATTCAATATAAATGCTGATATCCCCTGAATTTAACATAAACTAAAAAATAATGAGCCCTGCGTGACACAGGCTGGGCACCAGGGTGGCAACTGAAAGAGCCACAGAGTGAGTACAATTTTACCAAGAGGTCCTCTGACCGCTGACATTCTTGATGAGCAAAGTTTCAGCAGAGTAGATCTTATATGTTAACAGCTGATAACGTCCCTTTGCAGTTACAGTAACTACTTTCCCACAACACTGACATCACGCCCTGGAGACAGCTTTTGGCAGGCACAGCTGGATCTCCAATTGGAAGATGTATGTGCATACATTAACATAACAATTAAGCCAGAGAGGTTTTAAGGAGAGAATAAAAAAAGCACTGAAGATTTCCAAAGATCATTTAACGATGGCAACTTTCTATTTACAACATGTATGCTTTACCTCAAGGTGAATAGTGGGGCAGGCATACATTTGCATGAATTAGCATGTTTAAGGAGTGTAGGGAGACCGGCTTTTTCGTTACAAACAGACAAAGTCGATAAATCAAAATGAGGGCCAGCCGCTCAAGTGATTGTTGTGGCTCTCTGGTCACCGCAGAGACACAGGAATGAGTCTGCAGAAGCTTCGTAAAATGGGGTGAAGCTCAGTGGTCCATAATTCAAAAATGAATATTTATAAGTAGGAGCTCGGTGGACTTGGCCTTAGGGGAAATAATTGGGTAGACAGGAGGAGACTGGAATCACCGTCCCTGTTCAGAGAGTGTAGAAGAAGCCCTGCAGTCATTATGAAGAGAATGTGCTTCAGTAATATCCACACAGAACCTTTACTTGTTTAGTGATGGAAGGAGAGGAGTTGGTGGCAGAGGTGGATGTAAAGTTTGAGGTATAAAAGTGTGAGGCTGAGCTATTGGACTGCAAGCATCTGGGCTGATTTTTGGCCAGCTGTGAATAGTGCACAATGCTCCAAATAAAGCAGGTATGAAAGCAAGCTGTCAACAAGTAATCATAATAATAATAATAATAATAATAATAATAATGCATTTTATTTAAAGGCGCCTTTCAAAGCACTCAAGGACACCTTACAAGGCACAAAAACACGACAACAGTACATTAAACAATAAAAATCAGGTAACGTTTAGTGCAAAGATAAAGAAATAAATATGAATGTGACTATAAAGTGCATCAGTACAACAAATAAACAAGAACGTGATGCATAGTTAGTGTGAGAAAGAGTATGCCACTCTGAATAGGTGCGTTTTCAGGCGGGATTTAAAGGTGGAAACAGAGTCAGAAGTGCAAATGTCTGGTGGGAGAGAGTTCCTGAGGCGGGGGGGCAGATCGGCTGAAAGCTCTTGACCCCATGATGGTAGTTAAGTTGGCAGATGGGGCAAAGAGCTGGTTGGCAGAGGAGGATCGGAGAGTTCGGGAGGGTGTGTAGATGTGAATCAGTTCAGAGACATATGATGGTGCCAGGTTGTGAAGGATCTTGTAAGAGGAGTAGAATCTTAAAGTCAATGCAGGATTTGATAGGGAGCCAATGAAGTTGCTGCAGGGCAGGAGTGATGTGTTCAATAGAGGGAGTTCTGGTTATGATACGGGCGGCTGCGTTCTGTACCAGCTGGAGTTTGTGAAGAGATTTCCACGGAAGACCAAAGAGGAGAGAGTTACAGTAGTCCAGACGGGATGTGATCAGGGTGTTTACCAGGATAGCGGTGCAGGTTGGTGAAAGTGAGGGACGGAGACGGTTGATATTACGTAGATGGAAGTATGCAGTCCATGTAACGTTACTGATGTGGGTTTCGAAAGATAATGTGCTGTCCAGGATAACACCCAGGCTCTTTACCTGATGCGATGTAGGAACAGTGGAATTGTCGATGGACATGGAGAAAGTGTTGAGTGTTGCTAGGGTTGATCTGGTACCAATGAGGAGGACCTCTTTTTTCGCCGTTGAGTTTAAAAAACTGAAAGTTCTAGAACTTTCTGACTGCTGTGGTCATATATTATATAAGACACTACATGTGACGTTTCATAATGACTCTCCTCTCTTGGATGGAACCACATGGCAGCCTTCTTACCTGGATCCAGATTTAAACTTGGTACAATTAGGACCTGTCATGACAAAGGCTTATGTTTTCTTTCAAACCTTTTTATTTTTCTTCCAATACTGTTTTTTTAAATTCAAAGTAATGAGTTTAAGACAACTGAGCCTGTCTAGAATGAAGAAAAATATTCTGTTGAAATGTGGTTAATATTGCTCTCAGAGAATAAATCCTGCATTGTCATGTAGATAATCTCATACTTGTGCATTTATATTGCAGACAATGATTTTATTTTTTTTGGCTTTGTCTGATCCTAATATGTAAGAGCTGTTTGGTATTCTGAATGGATAATATCCTACATGAACCAATATCTTTTATGTAGAAATCCTGAATAGATTCAGTATTATAGCCAATGTTGGAAACGCAAGAAGAACACACGTACTGTAATATATGAATATATTTATTAATGTTATGGATTGTACATAAGGCTAGATTCTCACATACTCATTAACATTGCTAATATCCTAAACTACATCTCTCTATATATAGCATGTTATGTATGTATGTATTTCCTTCATCAAACTCTTGAACTGATCAACTCCACACTTGGCAGGTGGCTGATTGTGTTGACTTGGTTTCACTTTTTATGTAGATTGTAACACAGCTGGATTTGAGATATTATGAAATGGGATTTAGAAGTGAAATCAAGTGTAACGGCATGTTGTACGTTTACAATTGATCGGCATGGAATCAGCTGCTTAGCAGTTAAACGCAAGGGTAATATTATAACTTTGTAATTACAACAACATTATTATTAAGCGTTACCTTTGAGCTCTAAATTAACTTAGTTGCTGGTTCTAACTCTCAGCAGTAACTTGGACTCAGGAGTCAGCTGGTCTTTTACTTTGCAGCTAACAGTAAAGTAACCTAGTACACTAACTTTTTGTAGTTTTTGTAGTAAAAAAAAATCTCTCATCTACTCTATACTGACATGTGGAAAGTGATGCCAGCTGCTCCGATCTCTTTTAGTAAAGTAATAACATGCTGCACAGCTGACAACCATAGCTGCTGCCCATAGTTGGTGGTTGTAAACTACACACAGGTAAGATGAGGGTGGTTATCCCATGAGTTATGAGGTAATGATGCATCTAGTGTGCATCAATCAGTCTTTATGTATTTGGTGCCAAATCACAACAAAGGTCAACTCAAGGCACATTTCACATAGAGCAGGTCTAGCAGGTTTCTATCCACAGCTGTGGCATGGTAGTGTCTTGAGTTATCCTTACCTAATAAATGAATCATTTGTTAGCTTCATTATACAGGTGCTACTGCTCTGGTCTCATATTCTTATGACTAACGCTTGTTTCCAAAATGAAACTCAGTGGTTTCATCTGGAGTCCTGAGTCCAGTAAAAACTGCCCCAAACAATGTATGTAACAGTTTTTCAGACATAATTAATGAGCTGTACTGGAGGAATGGCTCTAATCAACCTAATGTCCACTTGTGTTTGCCATGTGGAGCTGTTTTGTTGACCATCAACAGCAGTCAAGTGTCAGTGTTCTCTCTGTAGGGAAGAAGTTGTGTCTCTTGTTGCTGTCAGTGGACATTGTTGCTAATCAGCAATCTTTCAGCAACACAGAACCCCAAACTATCACGTGTGTACATCAGCCGCCGCACCGAGCTCTTCATCAGAAACCCCTCCGGCCCCCCGTCCAGCACCTAGCTGCAACCACAGCCGCCCTTCACTCCTTCCAGCTTAAGTGGACTCTAATAAAGTTGCTCTTTGATGCATTAATAACCTCTTCCTCCCTACTGAGCTGCGGGGCCGACTTCCGAACAGCGCCCCGCATATCCACGCCTGACATGCACTCTTTAATTATTTCTTTCTATGAGTGTTGGAGCGAAACGAGGGGAAGGGGAAAGTGATGACATACTTCTAATGAATCCTTGAATAAATAATACTGCTGTCTAAGCTTAAGGCATCCTGAGCCAGACTAAGTGGGAGAGAGGTGGAAAGAGAAAGAAGGGAAGAGGGGAAAATGACGAAGGTGGAAAAAAAACAACATTAAACACAATTTTAATGTTAAAAAAGCTAATATGGTTCTTCAGTTAGCTCTTAGGAACTGAAGTGACTTTACAATTGTTTCCCACACTGCCTGAAAACACATACAGTAGATTCAAGTCTCCTTTTTAAGACTTTTACACGTGGCCCACTGTTTCAGAGGTAAAATGTCATAAATTCAGATCATTTATGAGGTAAAATGAGGCAGATTGATATCAAAAATCCATGTTTGAATGAAATCAGAATATTTCCACTTTAACCACCAACAGTTTTGCGGCTTTCTGCTTTGTATTTAATTACTTTGAGGGGCGCTGGCTGATCGTGCAGCATAATCAGCAGCTTGTTTGCATTTCCTGCCAGTTTTTCTATTCAGTTCCCGAAAGCATGTTCAGATCCAGCGGACAAAGACAGTTATTTATTTACATTTTAACCAAATCAGTTTAATTTGAGTTATTATTACTATTATAATTGTGGGTGTTTGTGATGATGTAAAAAAAAAGGCAAACATCTGCATTCTTGATCCATGATATGAACACAGTATAATCAGGTGTTTATGTGGTGTTTGGATGTTCTTTTGGACTGTAGACAGTCTGCTGTAGAAGGAAATGATTCACCTGTACAGCAGCTGGGTGTTTTCACTGTCTCGTGTGTGTGTGTGTGTGTGTGTGTGTGGGTGGGTGGCACCAACTGTCCTTCACAGTGGCCATTTCTCTACTTATCAGAGGCTGTGTGAGATTGAGGGCCATCACCCACACTCTGTTGCCATAGTGAAGGCAGACAGAGGGCAGCTTGACTGACAGCTAATCCCACCACACACACTTTTCCCTCCTTCGTGCTTCTTCTCGTACACAGAGGCTCTGTCGCTGACACATACTGTAACTGATCACCTGTCTATATTTCATGTCAGTGCTCCTGGTTGTAGAGTCAGCATTGTAGTTTGGTCACAAAAAAAAATAAATGTCACCGATGGGGGTAACAGCACCTAAAAGTTAACATCCAATACAGATAAGTCATGTCACAACAATCAT
Source organism: Scomber scombrus (assembly GCF_963691925.1). Classification (NCBI taxonomy): domain Eukaryota; kingdom Metazoa; phylum Chordata; class Actinopteri; order Scombriformes; family Scombridae; genus Scomber; species Scomber scombrus. Next base: position 2,276,266 of record NC_084976.1, read on the forward strand.
ACTGACGACACATTATCTGTGTTTGTTGTAGCACCCAGCAGCACCTTTCTACCACAATACTTCTCCCATACTTGTTAGCTAGAAAATTACAAAAGCACAATTATTAAAATGACATCATGATGTGATCAGAGCTGTGAAAATGTCATATTTTGAGGACTAAATGAATAGGTAGATAAATAGACTGTATAATTGTACCTGTATTCAGTATATATTCTAGCTTTAATTTCAAACACAAGAATTATTAGATGGTGACTGTTGTACAAACGTTGATATAACTAAGTCAAGTAATAGCTTTATTTTTGACTGACAGTTTGTTGGTGATGATTTTTTTTTTTTTCAAAATTAAAATTATGCAGTAGATATGGTGGATATGGAAATATGTGTATCTATGCTAGAGGGGGAATGCCTTTACTTAAATGTACAGTGGCTATTTTAATAAAAGTCTCGAGGGACTGCTGTGACCTACAAGATGACCTATGAGATGGCTGAGAGCTTTAGTTTATGAAGCCTAACTAGTTTGACTATTTAACTATGTGAAGGTATCAGTGAAGAAGAACATTACACAGCTGTTCTTGAAGTTCAGTAAAAATCCCTACAGCAAAGTAAAACAACACAGTAAAGTTTAACCCACCATGTTCCACCTCTAGTTTCTGACAAAGCGGTCTCTAAAAACTGTGATCTGAATGCAAACTTAAGAGTAAAAACAATGATTATAAGATTACAAAGTACATTTTAAGCTGCAAGCAGTGATGATTGTACAGTTGGGGAGAGCTACAGTCAAAGTAATGTATTGCAATACATTTACCAGAGAGTGGCTGTCATATACATGTTCCTGTTGGATATTGCACACAGGAGATAAATATCACATCACATTAAATGTACATTACATTACATTACATTAAATGTCATGTAAATCAATAGGAGTTTGCAACATAGTAGGTCCTACACAAGTGGGCCATTAATGCAGCGATACATTTAGTGGAGATTGCCTGATATGCATTGTCATGAATATCAGATGTTGCATAAAAGAGTTTAATATCACATGTTGTGTCAGTTATGTGGCGTTAGAGACCCACTAAACTTCATATGCAGACTTTACCGGGTCAATTTCATGTAAATTGAATGTTTTTTTCACATAACAATGACTTCCTGTTGTCAGTAGGTGGCGCTATGACTATGACTCAATATTGGCATGTAGGTATGTTCCGGTCTGGACTCTTATCAAGCATGAGACATTTGGGGCAGATTGGAACATGTAATACAAATAACTACAATTTTTATTTGTATAGCACCTGCTATGTGCTTTTACAACCAAATAAATAACATGCACCTAGTGATTTACATGAAAAAGACATAAAAGGAACATAAAAGCATGTCAAATAAAACAGTAACTTTGCATAAGATGGAAAATAAAACCCACTTGACAACATAATAAAAATAAGGCAAAATCATGTAAAATATTTAATAATAGAATGTGTACTTCAGTGTTGTTAAATTGAGACTCAGTAAGTGAAATCTCAAAGTATTTAGTCATGTGTCGTCTAGATCTGTGAAGCCATAAGCAAACAGAACCTGCTTTTTTCCCAACACACACAGACTCACCACCAGTCTTAATTAACTGAAATAATCCTCTTTCAGCTTACCCCCGAACATCTTCCCACAGGTTTAACCTCACTGTGGGTCTTATCTGTGTCTGGTGCAACTTGAAGCTGCCCCAGGAAACAAGTGGTGCTGTGGGGGTTAAAAATCACACACCAAAACTACCGACCACTGATCTTTGCACTGTGTAAGATGAGATGAAAAATACAAAATCAGCTTTATATTAATAATTAAAAAATAAGAATACATGCACACATTTACATACAAATACATCTACTAACTGTATTAATTACAACAGTTCACTGTTTCATGGAAAAACATACATGTTTCCTATGTCGCCACAGCAATGGTATTCCACGAAAACTTAAAAGCTTTGCAATATAACTTCGCCAAGGTCTTTAGATGACACCTACCAAATTTGAAGTTACTCGGGTTAATTCTCTAGGAATTTGTTAAAGTACAAGGCCTGTAAAAACCAAAATCAAAAAATCAATTCAAAATGTCAATTAAAAATTGCTGACTTCCTGTTGGACCTGGGGTACAGCTCCAAGAGGCTTTCTTGGAAGTCTAGAGATGTTGCTTCTGCCTGTATTTTTTTGTCTTTCTCCTACCTCAAATTTAAAGGTGGGAGCTGTCACTTTGCAAATTGTTAGTAGGTGCTCTTGAGCCAACCTACTACATCCAAGCCCAAGCCCCATATCAGAAATCAATTTCCCCCAATTTTTTTTACGCTTTTGTGTGTTTTCGAGTACCCCCAGTACCTCACAAATGCATTTGAACGCATAAAACAATAAACAATTTCTTTGAAATACAATAGGGCCTTCACAACAACTAGTGCTTGGGCCCTAAAAAGACCCAACCCAACCCAACCTCTCTTATTCAGATTTTGAAAACCATAAGGATCCTTTGTTTTGTAATTTGTCTCTCTAAAGGATAAGCAGTATAGCTCATGGATGGATGGATGGATAGAGGGATGGATGAAAAAGTATAGAGGTTTCTCTTTCATTTAACAATGACTGTTAATGTATGTATTAATTAAAGGAGAACCATATCGCAATGTGTCCTTTTTTTGCCTTTGATTTTAATTAGATATAGATTTGTGTTAACCTTTATTCATCCTCTCTCTCCCTTACTCTTTGTGTGTGTGCTTGCTCTCAGATCGGGCAGCTGGTGTTCAAGGGGATGAAGCGTCTGAACAGGATCCAGTCCATGGTGTTTGAGACGGCCTACAACACCAATGAAAACCTTCTGATCTGCGCCCCAACTGGCGCTGGAAAGACCAACATCGCCATGCTGACTGTCCTTCACGAGATCCGCCAGCACCTGCAGCCTGGGGGTGTCATCAAGAAGGATGAATTCAAGGTCTGACACTAATACACACACACACACACACTCACACTCACTCTCACACTCACACACACACACACACTCTCACACACACATATAAACAGAGATATAAAATGTGGGGGTTGCTTCTCCCTGCTTCAGTAGATGTGATGCACCATGATCACATGTGTATTACACTGGTTGTTAATAGGGAGACGTTCACATCGACTGACTGTAATGAGTCATTATAATTGGAGTATGTGTGACAGCATCTGTGTGGCCGCCGAGCAGAATCACAGTCAGAATTTAAAACAATTTCTGTGTAAAGTCTACGATGTCTGTGATACCCACTTAATGTTCCCAGTGTCGCTCCACCGCAGAGTCTCTTAACATGCCTCGTGGAGATTAAGCATGCTCCTCGCTGAGACTCACACACCCCATGCAGAGATTCAGCTCTGATCCTCAGAGCTGTGGATGCTGAGATTTCAGGCAGCATGTAAATGGGAGTTATCTGATAGTATTGAGTCAAGGACAGCTGGATTCACTTGATGATGTTCCCTCCAAGAGACTTTGTTAGTTTTACTGATTTGTGCAGTGAGTTATTGTTATTTAGACTCAGTGATGACCAGACTTTATTTATTTATTTCTTGTTTTCTTTTTCGAAGTTTTAAATGATATATAAGTTTCAAGTATCTGCTAAAAAAAATTGAAATAGAGAATGATGCACAGAACAGTTTTAATTACTCTGTGACAGTTATTATGACAACTGTGAACAAACTGTCAAATACGCCCCCTTAAAACAATGGAACCGCTAAATATAACTAAACACTAAAAATACTTAAACACTGAAAGTGTCCCACTACAAAGATAAATTCAAGTATGGACCTATATGTGAATGTGTTAATGTCATCAGTGTCAAGCTGCCCTAACATACCTTACTACAAAGTGTTCTTATCTATAGTTAGTGATGTGTGCAGAAATCCAGCTCCCACTGCACATACTGGATTGTTTTCTATTTATAATCAGAGCATTTGATTTATTGATTGTTGTCCAAGTGTAAAATGAATTTCAACAAATATAGCATGAAAATGGTACAGCAAACATAAAACCTCTTCTAAAATAAATTGCCTACACTAGCTTTAAGAAGTACAGTGCATTTGTTCTTGGTAAGGATAAATCTAGTGTAAACCTTCCTACCACAACACAGCCACACTCACTCTCCTCTGTAGATACTGTATAAAACCTCTCAGCACACTGTAGAAATATTATAGCAAACCATATTTTACTTACTACAGAGCTGTTGATCTGTCAACATGTTTAAATGGCTTTAGTGTTAATGTAGGGCCGCTATAGGAAACTGGAGAAAAAGAAAAATCCAATACTCACGTTTCAGCCTCGCTTTTATTACACATTCTGACTGTGATTTACTTCAAGCTTCACCTCATTATTTCCTGCACATTTTCCTCCATATTGACAACCGCCTGACTTTGAAAAACAGAAGACAAAAGTGGTCAAAACTAAATAAAGCAACAATGGGAAAAATATAGTTTTTAGTATGCGCAAAAAGTCAGCAGTTGTCAGCTTTGTGATTATAAATATTGGTACATGTCTTTAAACCCATAGTGTCAAATCCTAATACACACTCAGATAAATAATTCAGACATCCAGAAGGCTTTGTTCTCTTTCATGAAGGCTCACATACACACACTGGCTCACACACACACACACACACACACACACACACACACACGCAGCGTTGCGTAGCACAGTGCCAGCCAGTGACGAAAGCCACTTTTCATACATCACCATTAAACTTTAGCCGTGCAAGTGGCTGGCATCATATTTCTCAATAAATTGTGATTTGTGCTGGTTGCCAGGGAACAAATGATCCTGCCTCTGTTTGCTCATTTATCACCAGAGTGTCCTTCCAGTCCCTCTCTCCTGTATCCCCCCCCCACCCCTCCTCCCATCCCCACCCCCCATCCACTACCTTCCCCCGCCCCCCTCCCTCTGTTGTCTACCCTATTTATTTCCATGTCTTTCTCTCTCTCTTTCTGTAGGTAGTATATGTGGCTCCTATGAAAGCTTTGGCAGCTGAGATGACTAATTACTTCAGTAAGCGTTTGGAGCCACTGGGCATCAGTGTTAAAGAACTCACCGGGGACATGCAACTAACCAAAGGAGAGATCCTACGAACACAGGTACACACACACACACACACACACACACATACACACACACCTACTTACACATATTATGTTTCAAAATAAGAGTTCAAACTACGTGTGCAAAAAAAAGAAAAAGCGCATCAGCACAGCCTCCTCCAGGTTCCCTCTTCAGCACATGCTCACTCTCTAGCACCCCCCAGTGGATTATATTGTGGCTTTGTGTTAGTAGAGGCCACTGCATCAGTTATTCTGCAAAACATCCAGCAACAATTCTTCCAATTACAAGTCACACGTTTAATTTAACTAGATGCATCATTTTATCAGCTAGTGTAGCTATGAATGTATAGTTGCTTTCAAATGGAAAACAGATGATAAAAGGCTTAACCATAAGCACTTAGATTTCTGCTGTTTCTGCTGTAGTTTCATGAGTGAAAGCAAATACATTTAAAAAAAAAAAAAAAAAAAAAAAAAAACACCATTATGGACTGGCCTATGTCACTCTGTACATCTTCGTAGTCCTTTTATTGCTTTAATGGCGCTCCCCCCTTATTCTGAGCCCTGTTTGGATGAGACTAATGTATCGTTTGAGCTTCTCCTGCCATGTATGATGCAGAGTTTGTCATTGAAAGATAAAAACATTTTTAAAAAGTCACTATGATGGGGTGCTGTTGTTTGGGAATTGCCGCGCTTGACAACCGACTGCTCACACTTCACATTGAAAAGATAGCAAAGCTGCAGCAGATGGAGTAAGTTCACTTGATCTTACCAGGAGCTGCATAACTACACCACACACACACACACACACACACACACACACACACACACACACACACACACACACACACACACACACACACACACACACACACACACACACCATACAATTTACATTACCAACAGCACTGTGGTGTGGAACTGTGCTGAGGGATTACAGTACAAAGGCAATATTCTGTATTCTTCTTACTGTCAATGAATTCCATTAAAAGAGACCCAAAATATCAGTATGAGTATTTATATCTCATCTCTCTAGATCTCTCCCAAAGAGAGCTCCATTTTTATCCAAATATGATTGCCTCATTTCCTCCTGTATGAGTAAAAGTTGTGAAAAATTACAGTGAGCAGCTGTTTTAAAAATTCACTTTAAATTGTAACAATATATTTATGTCCAATAGATTAATGTCCTCAGTAAGAACCAATGATGTCAAGGCTGGGTTAGGGTTATTACCTAGACGTTAGTATAGTGGATTACATGTACTGATTGTTTAAAGAGCAGATGAGGAGAATAGTATAGAAGGGGGCAAACAGGTCTATCATGCTTTGGTGAATACAGGGTCTACATACTGCACTACCTTGTTAATGAAGCATAGTATTTCCAGTGAATTCAGTATACAGTGACTGTGTGGCTGTTGCAGTATTTCTCTCCAGAATATGTTCTCTTACGTCAAGAAGTGTTTCTGTGCCTCAGCTCAGTGCTTTTATTAAGATCTCACAAACACACACACTGTTCCTCAGGTTGGGTTTTTTCTAGCTGACCACAGCAGTTCCTTATCTGGCTGTGGAGCGCTGCTACAGTTTGTGTGTTTCTGTGACAGGACCTACAGAGAGGCCCTGCTTAGCACCACTGCACAGTACACATGCTAATGATAATCATGGAATAGTATTCTTCTTCTGCCAATTAAACTGCGTTATACAGCCATAGTCACACAGGGTCAAAGGTCAGCTGTCAGATATTTTCTCAGTGACTTAAAGAACATGTTTATCAGTGTTTGTGTGCATGTAGTTGATAATTAATTAAAGGATCTCAACAGTGTTGCACTGTTAGATTATGGTATGCAATACAGTGACTATACATATAATACACGGTTTTACATTGAAAACTTTTTTTTTCTCTATTTCTATTCCTCCCCATGTTTTTCCATATTCCATCTTACTGTTACACTAGTTTTTCTAATAAATAGTATGTCCCCTGAGGCCCTGCTAATATGGGGCCACATACATATATGGATATTAGGGAGTTTAATGAATTGTATATTCACAATTGGATCAATAATTTATTTGTTTTTGGGAAACCATGAAATAAATGTCTTCCTCTTCTGATTATGTCTTAATGTAGTTGGAGTTTCAGTGCCGTGTTTGCTCTACGTTGAACTATCTGTGAAGAGAAAAAAAAAACCCACAGTTTAGACACACTCACCACTGAATCATAAATCATAAAAACCATCATACAATGTTAAATTGATTCATGAAGTTGAAAGACAGAGTTGCTGTCAAAGATATTGGTGAAGGCTGACAGGTGAAGCATCAGTTGTTTTTCACTGGTGTATCCCCACAGATACACTGATATACAGATATATAGTATATCATGCAGAATTATACATGTGAGCCATCAGAGCCCTGTTATTAAACTCATCAGTCTGGATGGTATTTAATGGTAGCAGGTGGCACTAACATTAACCTGTCACATACTGGATATTTTATACTGACACCAATATTAAAGAGTTCAAAAAAATCCAAAAAAAGGACCTAAACAGTATGAACAGAGCAGCACATTTTACTGAGTAAAACACTTTTCAGTGTTCTCTGTTGGATAAGTATGTGCTAATGGAGACATTGTTTCTAAATGACCTGAAAGACATATATATAAGGCACTACATATGACTACAGTCTCTAACTCTCTCCTAAGAGCTTTTATTTCTTTTGTTCTCTGCATGTACACTCTTTCATTTAGAACAGTGTGTTGGTGGAGATGAATTCATATCAATCAGATTTGCTAGAAAACACTTCTCCGTTCCTCATTTACATCCCAGACAGTCTGACTGACACTGGATATTAGAGAGTTTGTAGAATCACGGAACATTATATCGTCTGGTTCTCAGTTTGAATGTAACAGAAACATACTTCTCTTAGATTGGGTTGCTCCAAACTGTGACAAACATACATTGTGAGCAGTTCATTTTACACTTTCAAAATAAACTGGTTAAGTGTTTTCTGGCAGACAAATCATGTGATGAATCACCATTTCTAAATGACCTCATCATATCTGTGACATCTGAACAGCAGTACCATTTACAAGCTTGTTGATTCTTCCAAACAGTGTTCCAACGTCTCTAATCTCTCTTAGACACACATTTTCTTATATGACATCCTCCAATGAAATGATGTGTCATGTATTCACTGTGATTTAAGACATAACACAGTAAATTAGGAAAGTGGCCAGACACCTTAATGAAGAATTACGATATTTATTTATCACTCTGATTTCCATGTTCAATGCAGAAGCGTTGTCTACACTTAGTAGACGTTGCCATGGCTACAGTATAGTAAAGAGAAAAATCAAATATTCAGTTTGGATTAAACAGCTGTACCTGTGGGGGGAAGACAGAGAGCTGTGCACAGGACTGAGGAGAGAACTTAAAGCTTTAGAACATGAAAGGTGTCAATGACTAAATGCACCAGAGTGAATTTACAAGTCACAGTCACATTCAGTTATTGACAAGACAAATATTTCATTTTAATATTCCCTTTCAGTCATTTGTAAGGTACAACAGTGCTGCAGATTTGAAGAATGTGGTAATGTTATCACAGTGCTTATTGGTGCTTATATATTTGAGCTCATGATGATTTCTTGAAATGTAGGGGGGGTGTGATTGGTCTAATAAGCAGCAACACAGAGCTATCAGGACGCTGAGCTCTCACACACGCTGCATTGATAGTCATACAAACACGTGCGCGGACACTCTCTAGCGGGCGCTCTTGCTCGCTCGCTGCAGATTCAGGGAGATTGTATATAATTTGCGGGCGTCAGGGAGCCGCTATCAATATGCAGGACACTCCGGGAGAGTTGGGATGTCTGCACTAAAGCAATAACTAGCGCTGTAGGAGTATTTGTAGCACCAGAGATACTGTTAGGATACAGTTAGGACAATGTTTGGACAGTTAACACACATAATTATTCAGAGATGGCTATTAGTTTTTGTTTTATTGTGAACTTGAATATCATCTGATATGAAGAGTGAACACTGCAGTAACAAAAGGGTCACTAGATGATTCTTTTGTTTACAGTAAGTTTCTAATTGACTGCTGAAACAAGTAATTGTTACATTATATTATTAATAATAATAAATTATTTAATGTTGACAGTAGGGCCTTAGTGTGGTACATTGCAAACAACTGATGGAGATTATATCACTCATGACTAGTCTAAAGATGGCATAGGAATCTGTGCTAAAAGGACCCAAAAAAAAAGGATTGAGAATCGAATTGAATCGAATCGTGACCTTAAAATCGAAATCAAATAAAATCGAGGATTTGGAGAATCGTGACACCCCTGTTAGATACATTGTGTCAGTTTGTGAGATTTTGTTTATATTTTTTTATATGGAAATTTCCCTTCATATCATTTATGTAACAGAGCAGTTGAGACAGTGTTTTTAGCACTTGAGACAAAGTCAATATTAGATGAGCAGTTCTTTAAAAGATAAGTCTGGTCATTGTCAGAGCCAAACCAACAATGAATGAATCTACTACATATACAGTATGTTCTATGTATCCTCAGGCAGATACATCAGGTTCCTCTGGGTCATACGTTCCACAAAATACATCAGTGAGCCACACTTGCACTTGGTGACATGTTGTTTCATTACCATGTTTGTTTGGAAACCATCCTGCTGTTATTTTTGTCATCATATCTGTCCATGATGTATGTTTATAATTTCACTTGGGGCTGCTGTGGTAATCATCCTCTTATCAGATGATTGGAGGTTTGATTCCTGGCTCCTCCAGTCCACATGTTGATGTGTCCTTGGGTAAGATACTGAACCCCAAACTGCTCCTGATGGCTGCACCAACTGTGTGTGAATGTGTGTGAATGTTAGAGCCTCCTGATGTGTGGTAGCTCCTGTCATCAGTGTATGAATGTGTGTGAATGGATGAATGTGACATGTAGTGTAAAAGTGCTTTGAGTGGTTGGAAGACTAGAAAAGTGCTATATAAGTCCAGTCCATTTACCATTTACTTGTTCTATTCTGTACACACAACATCTATTTCCTGTCTATCTGTCCTTATAAAGGGATCCCTCCACTTATGCTCTTCCTTTGGTTTCTTCCATTTGTTTCCTTATTTAGATTTATATTAGATTTATTCAACCCCCTGATTCAAATGTGTGCCTTGACTTGCTGAAAAGCCCCAACAAATACAGTGTTATGCAGTATTTGAGTAACATTTGTTAAAACCTACACTGTCCAGCTGTTTTAGGAAATGACTGAATTCTACTTTGACAGACAGATTAATACATCGTTAGTTTTGGTCTTTTCATGAGATTTGTTGACAATAACAAAAATATTGAATGATGCCTTGGTGACCTGCTCTTCTGCTCTTTAAAGGGCCGTGACTCAGCCAGCTTACTTAATGAGCAGGGAAACTACAGGAAACATCACTGCCTCTTAATGAGGGATTAATTTATGAAAAAAACAACATTGAATTGTGTAGTAAGTTGTTTATTATACATGGACAATGACTTTACAAATCTGTAATACCTACCTACATGAAGTACATTATGTAGGCCAATACAGTTTCCTACTTTTTCTCCCATATAGGAATTTAACAACCACTCTATTACAATATGCTTTGTTAAACACTCAAAGTGATGAGAGTAATTTTACTGATGACAAAATTAACCAATTATGTTTAGTTGTTGAGTTTAATTTGTCAGTCGATGAGATGTTTAATTTCTCGGGTAATCAATATGTTTTTCTGCTATTTAAGTAGTGAGCAGCAGATGCAGTCAATGTTTGTTTTTGTTAATGATGGTATGTCAATTCAACCTCACATACCTTTAGAAAGAGCAGTTTCTTTCTCAGTTGTGGAAAGAGGATAGATGCATTACAATGAGGCCAGAGAAAAAGAAAAAAAAAAAAGAAAAGAAAGGGGGGGGGGGGTGAAAGCTGTGGGCTGAGAACATATTTAGTGAGAGAATGTGGCTCCTGCAGCTCAGAGGGAAGTGGAGGTGCTGGATCCAGAATGAAAGACTGAAACTATGAGACTGAGGATGTTGAGAAAACATACATATCTATTAAATCCAAAAGAGTTGGATTTTGAGAGATTGCGCAGCTTAGAGTTAAAGTTTATAAGCCTTGTGAGACTTATGAATACAGGAAAAAAAGAAAGGTTGGGCGTTCGGTGGGTGTGAAGGGAGAGGGGGGAGGAGGAGGTTTGCTGGTGGCGGGAGGTGGGTTTATTCCTATGAAATGAGGCCAATTCCGGCTAATCCGAAGGTGTATTAAAGTTGCATTTCTATCAGGTCATGTGAAAAGATTTCACAAAGAGAATGATTAGTCAGATTCACAGCGACTCTGCAGCGCTCCTCTATCTCTGTTTCCCCTTATTTGTGTCTTTTTCTCTCTCTGTCACGCTCTCGCTCTCTCTCTCTCTCTCTCTTTCTCTTTCTCATCTCTTCACTTCACTCTGTTAGCGTCAGTACATTTTGCACTAAGTGGCTGAGTGAAAGAAAAACAAAAAAAAAAGCCGGAGCGTCGACCCTCTAACAGGCCTGAGTGGTGCCACGCTCTGTAACCTTGGTTGTCTTCTGTCTCTCCTCCAAGTCCTCTCGCTGTTTTCTTTCATCGTCACCATTTGATGTACACATAGGAGAGGAGACGCTGCCACTCGCCTTCTTTCAACCAGCATGAAGGAGAGGAACTAGTTTTAGTGTTAAGAGAACAGGTTTATACTGAGACCGTAGCCTTCATCGGGGTCATCACACAACACTGCATCTACAAATTAGAGGACTGGGAAAGAATAGTGGAATTTTGATTTGATGTGATGTATTATTAACCCTGGAATAAACATGCTACATATATACATATATATATATATATTCTACTTTCGACTAAAGCTTTGGATTTTTCTTTAACATTCTACAACCTTCAGTATTATTAATATTAACAATATACTGTCTAACATGTAAACCTTTATTTAGTTTGAGTGGTCAGGTTTAGTGTGTATTGCAATGGTGATTGTATGATTAGGACTGTAACTAAGGTTCATTTATATGCCAAACAGTCTCTCTTTTGATCTCTAACTTCACCATGGATGTATAATAAGAGCTCCATACTGGACCAAACATGGTGTCCATTCAGTCCTTTAAGAATTGCTCAGCTGGTACATAACCAAAACAAGCTTCTAGTTTCCAGGATTTCTTCCATGTTTTCTGCAGCCCACTGAACACGTGCAGTAGTGTTTCATCCCTCTTGGCCCATAGACTTTACATTGTGATGACGTCACAGCTTTTAAAATCACACTCGTTTACAAACATGAAACCTCCATGGATCAAAAACTCATAATAGAAAGAATCACAATTGACGCGATCACAAATGTTCCTACCTGTCACTCAAAGCGGCCATGCGCGTAATCATACTTAACTTTAAGCCTTAATGGAATTTAAATGGTTCTATTAAAAATCACCCACCATATAGTTATTATGAATGAAGAAATTAACTTTAGAGACCAAAACTGTTTTTTGTACCAGGTTGTAAACATGTTTATTTCTGCGGTGAAGTTAGAGATTTTAACAAGGTGGTTTATAGGGAGAATGCTGTCTGGACTGCGAGGGGAATGTTTGCTGCAAAACCACTAGTGACCACCAGGAGACATAGGCAGGTAGCTGAGCGGTGGAGCCCTATGCAGCTCTTATAATACATCCATGAACTTTCACAGTATGCTAAAGTACAAGATAACATCATTGAATGTCTTGATTTTTCCAACCAACCTAACCTGGATTGTGTGTATAAGGTAACTTTAGTTCATGAAGCTTTGTGACATGGTGGGAAGCAGTAAGTAGTCTGTTTTAAGCACTGTGAAATGGGTCAGTTTGGATGCCTTTTTAAAACGGTTGATTAGAGAGGCTTGTTGGAAGTGACACTCAGCCTGAGGGCAGGCCTGCCCCAGCAGACACATGAGAGGAAATTAAAGTCCTCTCACCATAAATAAGGAAGTTGTTGTTGAGGCTTGTTTTCTTTTCTTTCTCTGTCTGTGTTAGTTTGAATGTTGAGTTTACCTTCACTGTAAAATACAACTTGTTGTTTCAACTTAGAAATATGAGTGAAAGCTGCCTTAAATCTGAAGTTACTAACACCATCAACAGTTATCATAACTAAATAAAGCCTTGCCTTTGCTTAGAGGATTTTTATCTTTTAATTAATTACATGGGTCAGTTTGTTGTGCAAAATTGTAAATCTAATTCAGATGTATTTATTTAATTTGAAGTGTTGTTTTTCATTGCAGAGCTTGCAGGTTTGGTTGCTGCACTGTACAGTTTATATCAATCACATGCTCTCAGAGATCTTACCATCACTGAGGTGTGCAGGGGGAGGAGCTGAGTTACCTTCATCATAATTAGTGTTTTTATTGATATGAAAACAACCGCAACTTATTTCAACATTTATTAAAGAAACACGGCAACTTTCCAGCATTTGTATTTTCTTGAAACTATAGAAAAGAAGGTTCTCTGGAGAGTTCATGCTGGGAAATGCTGCTAATACGTTGATGTTAATTCAAAGAGTTGAGTAAACTTGTAGCATTACATTCATTCAATTCATCATTTCAAGTCAAAAGGCTTAAAATGGTCTTGAAAAAGTTGTGTACAATATATTAGTTGATTCCACTAAATTCTTCTATGATATTTTACAGAGTTGTAGCTCAGAATCAGAATTATTGAGTGTTGATTGTTAGATGAGTGTGTTTGCACTCTTTAAGCAGTTAGGAATCATAGTAACTGGGTCGATAGGCTCATCCTTTTTTCAAGAGGCTCCAATGGATTTTTTTAATACCTTTTTAACATTCTACAATGAGTTCATTTTTCCCATATTGAATTGTATCATTGTATACTCCCACTCTTCTTCTTCTTAATGCTCGGCATCTTCCACTGAACAGAAGAGCACTTTTTGTAGTAAGTGCTCATGTTTTCTCATATTTAGCCAATTGTGAGCAGTAAATGAACGTAAAGACACACACACACACACACACACACACACTTTCACATGACAATACAGTATTGAAAATGACATTTTGCCTTGACGAGCTGCTAGTTATTCACATATCACAGTCCAGTTAATGTCTTCTTGTACCCTCCCTGCTCCATCTTGCTCCCACCTACCTACCTCCTCCTCATCCTCCTTCCTTCTCTCTCCATGGCTGCGATAGTTACCATGGAAACAGGGGGTTTGGAGGGATGCTGCCATGTGGATGCCAATGTGCGGGTGGGTGGCATCCTGGGACTTTCCCGATCCTCTTCCTTCTCTGTCCAGAGAGGAAATATCAGTTAATGACATCCAAGATGGAACTGCCTCACAGCCAGACACTTTTAATTGTCAAGGGAGGTACAACGGGAGTGTGTCAACATTTCTGGGTCAAGTTAAGTCCCATGGATAGAAATTCAAGTAGCTGCTGATGTGTTTCAGACAGTTTAAATAAAAGAACACTAAATAATAGAAATACAGAAAGTGTAAAAGTAAAAGCAGTTATTATAAGCCATTACGGAAATGCCAGGCTGTATTGAATCATGACAAACTGTAAACATACAGCTTGTTTTTTTTTTTTTTTTTTAATCGATTACTACTCAGACAAACACAACACACCCTGATAATTGGCTGTTGAGCGCTGAAAGTTAGTGATGCCCGCCATGGCCTGTGTTTTGCATGGCTGCACACCATCCATGCCAACTCTCTACCACTGAGAAACAAGCTCATTACTCCCACTGCACAATAAATTAACATAAAAGTATAGCGCTGGAAGGGAAATCTAGCCATCTGTGGATATGCTCAATGATTTATGTTTCAGAAGTAAATAGTTTTTTGAAATGTACTGAACCAAGCAGGTGTCATAAGGAAACAAATATGGTATTCTCATGTTAATAACTGTGAACAGTTAATAGAATATAACTATGTTATGTTTAAAGGTTCTCAAAGAAAACGGCAAACAGACAAAATCTAGTTATTCTCATATCTTCATCCAAAACTGCTTTAAATCCCACCGGATTATTTATATTAGATTGTCTAGAGGCTAAGAAATGCCAATGTTTAATTTTGGCAGCCTCAGAATACACAGTGGTCAGTATGCAGCTAACTGTGAGCTGGGCAGTATTGCTTCTTGCTATAAAAAATGAAGAGAAAATAACAAATGTATGAATGTGCACCTAACAATATTAAAATGAAGGATGTGTAACTAGCTTCCTGCTAACAGGTTGGATGTTCATCCAATATTGAATGGTGCACAGTAATTTAAATGATATTTTTGGAGTATGAGTTAACCCTTAAATACTGTTCAGGGTCAAATTTGACCCATTTTTTACATTTGAGAAATAAAAAAAAAACACCCTATACACATTTCCTTTAGCTGGACCTTTCCTTCTGTGATCCACAGTATATAAGTCATGGAAAGAAAATGCATCTTTTTTTTTTCCAGCATTCAAACATCTTGTTTTATTGTTTATATTCTATAAAATGTATTCCTGGACTATAAAATAGTGATTTCTGAATGTCTTTTTGCCATAAATACATTTAGTACACTCTGCTCGCCTTCTGACGGCTTCATTGATGGTTAATCCAACATTTATTAATGGGGAATGTATGAATGGGAATTGGTGTAGAGACTAATTATGAGTCAGAATGTGAACAGTATGTAAGGGTTAAGTTACCAGAGACCATGATTGATTCATTTGTATGTAATAGTACAGTGGCTATTCAAAACTTGACTGTTTGAAACTACCCATCTGTCATACAGAGATGGAATAAATAATAGGCTAAGTACTCAAAAAGTAAAATAAGTGCTGCTATTAAATATAAAATAATCTGCATCCTAAAATAAAGTGGATCAATCATATCGGGCTCTTAGATAGTTCCTATTTCCTGTGCCTTCAGTTTGGACTTGAGTCTCTCTTTGCTCCAGAGATCTGTGCTTCTTCTCCAGTGGCGCTTCACAGTCGCCACAGTCTTAGTTTTCTGGAGTAACTGCAGTCATTGTGTACTGGGTTCTGACACCTTTCAAAT
This sequence comes from Scomber scombrus, assembly GCF_963691925.1. Classification (NCBI taxonomy): domain Eukaryota; kingdom Metazoa; phylum Chordata; class Actinopteri; order Scombriformes; family Scombridae; genus Scomber; species Scomber scombrus. The sequence continues at coordinate 2,292,401 of NC_084976.1, forward strand.
TCGTGGGTGACCTATGTTCAACCATGTACCTGAACGCCTCCTTTGTAGTCACTTTCTGCTGCTGATCTGCTAAAGGTGCTAAAGTGTGTCTGTTCTTGATTAATAGCTGTGTTTTCATGTCAAAAACATTTAGACATTCACATACAAGTTATTAGCTTAAGACCACAAAGTACCCATTTGTGTGCTTAAAGAAAAATACTTATGACATGTACCAGACCGGCTAATAAAGCTATTTTGCATAAACATGTTATTTTAAACTTGTTTTACAGTACCATAACCAGTGTTCATCTTAAATGCTTCATGCACTGTGTATTCACAATGCAACCCCACTAACCCTGATGCTCATGGCTGCAGTATATCTACAGTTACAACATTTCAAACTGCTTTTGTCATAATTTATTACGCTGGTATTTCAGCAAGCTTTCCTTCTGGCATGAGGAAAGTTCTACAGCTGTACAGTACAATAGAAATAGAGTATGTGCACTTTGGAATGATGAGGGGGAAACAATGAGCATCAACATATAAGCTCTTTAAGTCCCACTTTAGAGTTAAGTAACATTCAAAATTCACTTCAAACAAATCAATTTAAATTAAAATAATTGTACGTATAACAACTCTGGAATCAATGCATATGCACATCTGTAATAGTCTGCCTTGATAAATGTCAGACCTTAAAATCCACCTCCATAAAATATCCCACTAATCATATGGTAATAAGCTCTCCTGTAAATGCTGCAGGAAATGTCATGGGTGTCTCCCATTTGCTGAACATGTCTCACACAAAGAATTAACAAGGTAAAAAATATACGTTCATCTACATACATGGCAGGCAGTGGCAGTAATGTAAAACATGTCTGACATCATGTGAAAAATGTCGTCTACGTCGACCATAACAAAATGTTATGAAGACTACAATAACCGTTCATGTGTGTTTCTGCCTGAATCTGATGTGAAGTAAAGCTGAGAGTTGTCTTTAAATATCAGTTAATGAAAATGCAAATAAGTGAAATGTGTGAAATGTTACTACCAGTGAATTCATAAAAAAAACCCACTTCAATTATTTGTCAATCGAACGATAAATACTTTTAACAGTATTACAATTAAGTGATTGAATATTGGTGGGTAGGTACATTTTGGTAGGTCAGGCTTAGGGCTGGGTATCGTTTAATATCTGATGATACCAGTACCAATCCAAGTAGCCTTAAAGTGATACTGATACCAACTGAGTACTTCATTCCATACCCATCATGTGAATAGAAGCATTACATTGCATAAAATGCCACCACTCCTCCAATTCTATTTGATTTTTTACACAAATGCATTTTGAAAGTCTTCACATACAAGTTTTCCACATTTTGTCCACTGTGTTTATGTTGTAATCAGGTGTAACAGGCGTGTAGTGTAGACACACTTTAGAGCGTTTAGGTGGCATCTTGGCTGCTGAACTGCTAAGCCCGCTAACTCAAATTCACCACGACTTCACCACCACAGATGGGTTGTAGCTGCTGTGGCAGTGGACCAATCACATGTCGCGTTAAATCAAAGAACCCTTGCGTTGATTGGTTTTGAGCAAGTTCATACAAATGTTCATATTTTTGCTTTGGGTGCAAAAATGATGGATTGCAGGTATCGTGTGATGGGAGACATTTCTATACTACTTGGTATCAATTTATTTCGGTCGATACCTTAAAGGTATAGAGTAACGATACCCCATATACAAATATATAATACGCAATATACCTCAACATTTGAGTCTTGAGTTGCAGTGATTAGTGTCAAAGTTCAATTCCAGTGTTTCAGTCAGTTTGAGTGAGTGAGGGATAGGTTTGATTCAAACTTGTTGGGCTGACCTTTTTATTTTTACAGTTGTTTTTCCCCAGACAGTGATGACAGCACTTTCTGTACCACAGTGCACAGTCTGTCACATTATTTCTCATGTTAGAGTGGAATGTAGTTGGAAAATTCATTGTTGTTTAGGTTCAAGGACAATATGACCTCCAAGGTGTGAGATTGGTATTTAACATTGAAAAGCCAGCTTTTCATCTGCCTTATGGAGTTGTTATTCTGACATTGCATCATTTTGTCAGTGCTGTTTGGCATCAGTTCTGATATGGAACATTAATGCACCACTCCTTAGTTTAACAATGAATTCATCACAGGAACAACCCTTACAAGCTATTACAGTATGTTTTTATGAACCCATTCTTTGATTAAATCGTCAGCTTTTAAGAAACGTGAACATCTTCCGTGAAAACTCAGTCGGGGATTTAGAGGATTGATTTCAGTCGTGCTGCAACCGATTGATAAATAGGCTAAATAGCAGCATTCAGGCGAACAATGGCGTGTTTTCTCTGCTCTCCTTTGTGTGTATTTGTGAGGCAATTAAGAAAGCACTTTGGCCTGTGCTCCCTTTGCCAGAGCCTCCATTTAGATTAACCACTAGCTCCAATTAGAGGCAGGCGCTTCCTTTTCTGTGAGCATGCCAGTCTCTAATGGCTGGATAGATTGATTTAAATGCAAACTAGAGAGGATTTAATGAACTGCCTTTACAGAAAGAGTTTAATAGGAATTTTCACACCCACGGACAGGTTGCCAAACAGTTCACACACCATTAATTATGCATTGTGCTATTTTTCTTGAAAAGAGAGAATAGAATTTCACTGGAATTATAGGCGCTAAGCAACTTGCAAAGGAGGTGTTGACATTTGATACAGGTCATATTTGTTGATACTGTTGAATATTATTAGTTTAAAGGAGATGCCGAGATGGCTGTTAATCACATTACTGAAAACAGCACAGAATCATCGGTAACAGTTTGTGAGGATGTAGTGGATCATAGGCTGACACAGACCTCTGGTAGAACTGTAGCACACAAAATGTGACTAATGTTACGTCTGGTATTATGGTGTTGTGATTTAGGTGCCTCTGTCTGTATTGTAATGAGCGACGCTATGGGTAATTGGTCACTGATGAGCCATGAGTCTGACATAGTATTCTGGAGGGAGTTTTACAGTGTGTGCCATTCAGTTATGTGAGCAGGGAATCGTTGAGATATTTATCTCAGCAGTGATTTTAATATAAAGAATAAAGAATGCTACATTATGTTTTGGTTGCATAATGTTTTAACTGACTCACTCAAAGCCTAGTCTGATCAGTAGCAGAAATTCTACTCATATGTTCAAAAGTAGAAAGACAGAGACTAGAGTCTGTATCTGCAGGCCTGTCCAAGCAAATTAAAAATAATGTTAAGGATCTGGTAGTGATTTTAGATTCTGATCTGAAAATGTCGCAAAAAACACATTTTTTTCATCTGACATTGACAAAATTAGATCATTTAACTCACTAAAAAGCATCCAGGATTTTGACCGATACAAAACAAAAGAGATCACATTATCACCCCTCTGCTCGCATCACTGCACCGGCTACCTGTATCTTTTAGAATTGATTTTTAAAGTCCTTTTGCTTTCCTACAAAGCCTTACATAATCTAACACCTTCATATGTCAGCAACTGCTTTTCATTTGATGCCCCCACAAGACCACATCTCCCACTGCTGTTCTTTTAGAAGATCCGTAAGTGTTCCACAATACATTCGGTGAGTCTAGGTTACATTTTTATGGCCCCTTAAGTTGTGGAACAGCCTCTCCGTACTTCTGGTAATCTTTAAAAGGAAATTAAAGATCTATCTATTTTTAATTTTGATTAGCTTTACTGGTATCATTATTAATCAAACTTTCTTGTTTGTTTTTCTTTTACTTATTGCTATTGTTCATTTGGGGATGAAAAAAAAGGAAAAATTATGAAAAAAGCAACTAAAGTAGGTCCAAACAGTATGTCACAACACAACACAACACAACACAACACAACACAACAAAACACAACACAACACAACACAACAGAGCCAGAAAGCCTTCTTTGTCCCAGTTGCCTATATGTCCTGGCTTATATGTTCTTATCATGTTTCACAGCAACTCCAGCACAGTGCCATGTGATTAAAGCAGCCAGTAATACTCACAGAACATAAAAAACATTATAAATGGACTGTACCTATATAGCACTTTTCTAGTCGTTATGGTCACTCACACTTTCACACTACAAGTCTCATTCACACACATTCATACACTGATGGCAGGAGCTACCACACTGGGTGCCAACCTGCTCATCAGGAGGAAACTAACATTCACACACATTCACACAGGAGCAATTTGGGGTTAAGTATCTTGCCCAAGGACACATGGACATGTGGAGGAGCCGGGAATCGAACCGCCAATCTTCCAATTGGTGGACGAACGCTCTACCTCCTGAGCCACTGCTGCCCAATTATATTATTTTTTAAATCTGTTAACAGAGAGAAACTAATCAAATGAGTATCAAAGTATTACCAAAAATCTCTCTACTCTGATTATTCATAAATCATGCAATCACTGAGCTTTTTGTTGATATGATAATATCAGGATATTTAAAGTCCCTCTCCACTTAAATGTCTTTTTCTTCTTCTTCATTCAGCTGGGTTAGGGTTTTTCTCATCTCTGTGCAGAATGATATGTACAGAGTTTGACACTGGAAGCTGCTGAAGGAGGAAAGTTTCTCTGCACTCAACAAAAATTAGATTTAAGGCATGTACCTACGAGCAGGATTAGTGGAGGAGAAGAAATGTCTAGACAAAAAGGAAAAACCCTATTAGACACTAATTATTATTCAAAGCAGAGGATTGAATATGTGTGTCTGCTCTTTAACCATATTGAGAGCTCAGCAGCAGAAAATAGTTCCTTTCCACACCTGCACACCCATCCAGTATCAGATCTTACTGAGCTTAATATAAATCAGATGAACTGCAGCTGAGCTCATTTACATTTATAGTCTTGGTAAATAAATTGATATTTGAAAAAGTAATATTAAATAGTTAATATTCCCCACTTTGATTTTTTTTTCACATTACATGTACAGTAGGAAATGGGACATTTGCCCGAAAATATGTGCTCCTCTTCATCCCTTCCACACCTTCATCTATGTGTGGCTCCATCTTCTACTTACCACTGATCCTTGTTGTTTTCTGTGCTGTTTGTCTACAGTGCAGTCCACAAGTATTTACTTGAAATGAAATAATGACTATACAGTCAAGTTTTAGCTTTAACGTGTTTTGAGCATCCTCTACCACTAGAGCGGTCGTACGCCAATCGGAAAATCAGAGGCTTGATTCCTGGCTCCTCCAGTCCACATGTCAATGTGTCCTTGATACAAGATACTACAAATTGCTCCTGATGGCTGCACCAACTTTGTATGAATGTGTGTGAATGTTAGTTTCCTCCTGATGAGCAGGTTGGTACCCTGTGTGGTAGCTCCTGTCATCAGTGTATGAATGTGTATGAATGGGTGAATGTGACATGTAGTGTAAAAGTGCTTTGAGTGGTGTTATATAAGTACAGTCTATTTACTATTTAACATTACTCATAGCCTTTTTTTTACCAATGGGAGGTATAAATGTGTACAATTATTACAGGGTTCATGATTAGTTTGATGTAAAGTTAACTTAGCATATTTCTAGAGATTTGACTTCATGATAACACAATTCAACACAATGGAGATAAATCTGACTAAACAAAGGGAAGTCTAAACAAGTCTGTGTTGATCTGCAGCTGCTCACTGCAACGAAATGAATGGAGCAGAAAAACATACATATAAGTATATCCTTCTTATATTTACTGACTGACGCTGTGTAATGAATTGTATAGAACTGGTATAAGAAAGCCAGGATAGTGTTCCTGATGTATCTTCATGTTTGTGTCCAGATGTTGGTGACCACTCCAGAGAAGTGGGATGTTGTAACCAGGAAGAGCGTTGGAGATGTCGCTCTCTCCCAGATCGTACGTCTCCTGATCTTGGATGAAGTTCACCTTCTTCATGAAGATCGTGGACCAGTACTGGAGAGTCTGGTAGCCAGGACCATCAGACAGGTTTGTCCTGCTTCCCTCCTTCAGCTCTGCATATCTGTACAGGTTACTCTTCTCAACCTCCTGTGGTCTGAATCACTGTCTGATAGTCAGTTTAGACTAGACATTTCTGTCATCATTTAATGTGCAGTTATTGCTTAGACATAGATAGCCAGGGTAGTTTTTGGAGTTTACAGGTTTTTCTTGGAATGGAAAATAGAAAGTAACATTTATATCAACATCGTAAAAGCCGGCCTCCAGAAAGTTTGAGGAGAAGATCGGGTCAAGTCTGTGTGTCATGTATAGGACTGGGGTCAGGGTGTTTTTAGCCTAGCTTAGCATAAAGACGGGATGCAGTGGGAAACACCTAGCCTGGCTCTGTCCAAAGCTCAAAAATACACCTACTAACACCTCTAACACTAGCTTAACATGTTACTGTGATTTTAGTTACACACTGGAACTTTTTCTTCCAGTACTACTAACAATTCTTCTTAGTACCTGGTTATAGTACAGATTTCCAGATACAGTACATGAGCACAAGGTTCAGCACACATATGAACCACAGATTAATTGTTAAATGCAATATGTTATTGGAGACAAAGTTAACACACTGCAGTAGCTACAGGTCATGGACAGACACTGTGTCACTAACAGATAATTAGCTATTTAGCTTCTAAATAATATTACACTTGCACTTTTCCCTGGATAATGTTTGTCTGAGATTGCAGCAACATGTGTCCATGTTTGTAAGTTATTACATTATGTTCTGATGATCTGGACAGAGGCGATCTTTTCATTCACCACCATGTTTAAAGGAAGAATGTATCATGCCTCTTATTGTACTTTGATTTAGCAATTGAATATTAAATATTTTATATATTTTATATATTTTAAGGTTTGATTTTAACATTGGACGTCTTAAATGTTGTTTATATATAAGACAATGGGCAAAAGCTCCTCACTTGAAGTGTTTTACAGAATAAATGGAAAGTATATTTGTCCCACCTTGTTGGCACCAAACTAGCCATCCTCACTGTGTCAAGACAAGACCTCAGTAAACTGTACACATCATCATCTTTTTACATTTTTTTTTAGAGGTGTTGGTAGGAATTTTTTTTTAATTAAATTAAATTAAATTGCATTTTTGTATGCATTGTACAGAGCCAGGCTAGCTGTTTCCCCCTGCCTCCAGTCATTATGCTAAGCTAGGCTAATCACCTCCTGATTCCAGCTCAGTTCTTAACTCACACACAAGATTGATATCCATCTTCTTGTCTCGTTCTCATAAAGAAAGCAGGTTAAACTGTTCCTTTATAAAGTAAATGGTGTGTACTATTAACTGTAATGGGAGCAGTTGAGACATACAGTTGAGGTTCAAAAACATAATATAGAAATAACAACATTTCAATTTATTTGATTAAAATCTGACCTCAAATATCTCAAATTAGTATCAATGCAGTACACAGTACATATGTTCCAAGTATTCCCAGCATTGTGTTCATATTTGGGGATGCATGATGGTTCCTAAAAGAAGCACAAACCTCAGTTTTTTATGAACCTGTAGTACCTTTATCAGTATGACACAGATCTTTTGTGGACTTGAAACAGAACAGCACAGTCCTTTGTAAAGAACAGTGTCTGGAGTCCAACTGTTCAGTGACTTAAATATCTTGGATAAATTAACAGTGTGGTAAAGAGTATTTTCAAAACTAATCCCAAGTTTCACTGGTTGACAGTTTGGGATACTGGGATAGATTTCTTCCATCAGGACTCAGATAGTGAGCTCTACTCGCTCTAATATCCTGAAAATGCCTTTTCCACCAATCCAGTGTATTTCTGCCAAAGTGGACTTTTTATTTCCTTCCAGTATAACAAATGACATTCTGAGCACAACAAACAGACAGTGAGAAGCAGCACACAGACACTACTGTACTTCCTCTTCATCATATAGCTAGTGCAGCTGTGCAACAGTCATTTCCCTTTATTCTAACCCATACAGTATGTATCCACAAAACCTCCCCAGTTCTCTCTTAAACACTCAACTGTGGGCTGAAAAATGTGCCACAAAAGGAGAGAAGATACAGGAGCATAAGAGTGGTGGGACAGAGACTGTGTGTGTGTGCGTGTGTGCGTGCGTGTGTGTTAAGAATCTGCACAAAAATAGTGGAATACGAAAAAAAAAAGTCCAGAAAGGTCACTGGCAATCAATGACAATAGTATAGTTGACATTATATACTATTGTAGATTTTGAAACTCACCATTTATTCATTTTCAATATATCTGGTTTAGTAAACATATAGTTTCCCTGCATACACAACATCCAAGATACCTGGATGGTGAATACGGTTGATGCTTTCAACTAAATCTACCATGTCCTCCTTCCCATAAGAGCAGCTCTCTGAAAAATTTGTTTGTAGCACAGATTTCTAAGTCTATTAAATGTTTGTTTCTGTTCATTATGATGGTATAATTACAATATAGTATCCATTATGTTATTATGAAATGTAAATAAACAATATAGTATAGATCAGGGGTATCCTCAAGTGAAGGTCCAGAACATCATAATGTCTGTGTTATTTTTCAGTAGCTTGAAGTAGCATTGTAGTTCCATCAGCATCTGTGTCTAGTGGCTAGATTGTAGACTGTCACATAAATACAGTAGAATTCATTTATTAGTATTTACACTCAACTTGAGGGATTCAAATAAATCATAACATAAATAAAATAAGTATAAAAAACAGAAAAGGATAAATAAATGTCCCTTTCTTATATAAAACAAAGTTGACATTTTAAAACAAAGTCCAAACATTTTCATTGTGCTTCTTAAATAAAGTGTTTAGTTTTAGCTCTTATCTGCCTCCTCTCTGTCTCTCCTCTTTTCTCTGTGTGTATCTCACTGACAGTCGAGTCTGTCCACATGTCCGATTGGCTATGCACAGTGGTCTGTTTACGATTCTGCTCCACTTTTACCGTAATAACTGGAGGAGCTGCGCCTGTTAAAATAGAAACACTCGGACAAAATGTAACAATCCTCAATATTTCATCAGCTACAGGTCCGTGTCTGGATAGGCCGACGTCTGGGTCCGGATCTGGACCGCGGTTCACCTATTAGTGACCTCTGGTATAGATACTTAAAAATTCAAATGTGAATTAAAGGCTTTCAGGGAATCCTCTGTCTCAATGAAAGGGTCAGATACTGAATTCCACTTGTCTAATTATGTGCCAGGTACTAATAACGCACCTGTGACATAGACAACATGAGTGTCACCCCCCTTGTGTCTCTGCTGCTGCTGCTAGAAAGAATAAGCAGGAAAACAGTGCAGCTCCCTATACAGTGTACAGTGATTTCCCCTGATGGTGACTGACAGCTGTCTGAGTAGGAATCAGCCTAGATGGTTCATATATTACAGGGATTATGTGAACTCAGACAGGCAAATAGATAGAAGGAGCCTCTGATGAGCTGCTGTCGTGTGTCATTCTTAGGAAGGAAATGAATAAATGGAGAGGACAGAGATGTAAAGGGATATTTTTAGAATGCACAGACCAACAGACTAACTGCAATACAATTAAAGATCCTTGGTTTGGTATGACAAAGAAAGCAATGATCCACACTAATATAGCCATTCCACTCACATCATAATCATGCGTACTGGGAGATTTGCATAACTTCAGCAGAGTATTTTCAGCAAATAAAAAGATCTTTATCTTGTTATGTACACCAGCTATATACACTAACTCAGAAACAAATGGATCACTGAAACAATAGAAACTATTGAGTTTGAAAAGTAGCTTTTAGACTGTAAAATGACAAGACAAAATATGCTGAATCATGGCCACTGATGGAAAAGCACTTAACTCTTTTCTCACTTAGGTTAGTTGTTGTCAGAGCACCCTGGTAGCTGAGTGGTTACTATGCATGCCACTTGTCTGGTATTATGACTCCCTCTCCTCTCTCCCTCTTCTCCCTTCCTCTCTCTCTCTTTCTCAATCCAACCAGTCAAGGCAGATGGTCGCCCGCCTACAGTTCAGTTCTACCTGAGGTTTCTTCCTGTTAAAAGTAGAGTTTTTCCTTGCTGCTGTCACTAAGAACTGCCCATTTGGGAATGTTGAGTCTCTTTAAATTAAATTTAAAGAGTACGGTCTAGACCTGCTCTATTTGTAAAGTGCCTTGACATAACTTCTTTTTTTTTTTTAAAGATTTATTTTTGGGCTTTTTATGCCTTTATCCAGACAGTCTGGCAGAGAGGCTGACAGGAAACAGGGAGAGAGATAGGGGAATGACCTGCAGCACACGTCCCTGGCCAAATTAGAACCAAGGGCGCTGCGATTATATAGGATGCTCTCTAACCACTCAACCACCAGGGTGCTCCTGCCTTGACATAACTTTTATTGTGATTTGGCACTATATAAATAACGATTGACTGATTGACATAATTGCAACATCCCTGGTTCAAGTCCAGGGTCCCAGAACCTTTGTGGTATGTGGTACTCCTTTCTCTCTTCCCTTGTTTCCTATCAGCCTCTCTGCCAGCTACTGTCAAACAAAGGCAAAAAACACCCAAAAACATAACCTTAAAAAAAAAAGTACTGCTCTACAGTATTAAGGGTACATGTTACCTGTGCTGTAAGATGAAAGTATGGTGAGAATTGGATGGTGGTAGTATGTTTATGACTGATAGAGTTGGAAGGTAAAGTGTAGGTGGTTAGAGATGATAGGACTCACCTGTTTGTTGATTAATTGTGAGAATCGTGTATCTTATGTCGTTGATTGTATTTTGTGAGTCCGTTTAAAAAAAGAGTGCACAGGCCACTGATGACTCAGCCAATCATCATGTTCTGTGAATTGAGTTTTGATCCTGAACACGTCTCTATAAATACATGTCCATTCTGTTTGTCCTCGGTATTGTATAATGTACGTAGTTCATGAAAGGCTTCAGAGTTGGTGTTCTAAACCGCTGGGAATGTGTGCCTAAGTCTACGTAGATTCAAGACTAGACACTAAGGGCCTGATTTACTAAGATCCCAAATAGTGGGTGCTAAATTGCGTGCACGGTGCAATATATTGCGTGTCTCGTTTTCGTGCGTTTTGCAGGTGATCTACTAAGAATAACTGAGTAAATGAAAACAGGTGCAACAGGGTGGAGACAGCAGTATTTAAATGAAGGTTTTGTGTCTTTATGGTATGAAATATGAAATATGCATGCACACTCTGTGTCAGACACATAAAGCAGTGTTCCCTCACCAGTCACGACTCAGCAATAAAAAATACAGTGAAGACATGGTGCAATGAACTAAATGTCACATAGGCAACAAGGCTCGAGCAACTAACCATACACACAACTGAGTGTGTAAGTAGCACCCAGGTGTGCAGACTGCTAATCTACAGGTTTGTAAAATAAACATTTAAAAAAAACTGTGGTAATGTGCCACCAGAGTGTGATTGACCAACTCATCAGTGTGAGAACTGGTGATGTATTGATATGAGCTGCATGCTAAAGGACCAGCACAGAGCAGAGTGAAACAGAGGCATGGATGCAGGGATGAGCTGCTGTGCTAGGAGTGACTGAGACCTCTTGGCGGGGTTAACCGCAAGGTAATTGAAAACTGGTCCGTACATGTGACCGCTGTTTACTCGGTTCACAGCCCATTTATCTGCACGTTTAGCTGATATTACTGAAGAAGGGCTGACTGGGCGCTTTGTACACCTTTACACCTCTAGAGGTTGTGCTGCAGTGCAGAAGTTTGAAGTGTCTTGACTGTCAGTCTGTTTGCCAGCAGCCTGCACATGCAGTCAGTGCTGAGAACACTGCTTTTGGCATTGGACTGAACCATTAGCATGTCGATAAACGGTGAAGCTTGCACAAACAGTGCAGCAGAAGACAGTGGGTAATTCCTGGAATGCTACAGCTTGTGCTCAATAACACACAAGCCAGAACAAACTGACTGAAATACGGCCGGGAAGGAACACAGTAGTGACGCTCAAGCTCTGTAATACCCTGATGCAGGTGATGGAATCATAAATAGTGTGGCATGTTTGGCTGTTTCTGCTTCTGGAGACATATGGCCCTTTATACACACGTGCTGAATTGGCTTGACTCTGTTTGACTTGGCGCAGCAGCCCAGTGTGGTAGGGATTTGAATCTCCATTATAACACAAGTGCTGATGATATCACTAAGCTTCAGTTTGACAAGTCACCACATAGTTTTTGTTCCACTCCTTGATATTGGGCACAACTTGACACATTTCAAATGTTAATGAATGAATGCCTTTATTGTCATTGCATGTTCACATACAACAAAATGTGCTGTCTCTCATAATAGAAAAGTGCTTAACATTCACTCTGCTTAAACAAACAGTCACATACACACACATTCAATAGAACACATAAATAATTATTGAATAACGTAAAATAATATGGTTATAACACTGCGTGCATGTACGGCAGCTCAGCGTGCAAGAGACAGCATTTACTTCATGGAAATATTCACATTATTTAGAATTTGTGTGAGGAAATAAGATCAGGAATATTATAGTAACATACAAGTTGTGCCCTGGTAACAAGAGCACGTCAACTGTGAGGAACTCTACTTTAAACTTGAAGAAGCAGTGTTTTTAAAAGTATGTGGTATGTGTTTAGAAAGCATATCACTTTCATTTGTAAGTCACTTATTATATATATTTCACTTTTACAGATTTTTATGTAAGGCTGTACAACAAAGAGCTATAAATGGGACATAGTGTGTGTCATTCCTGCTATTAGTGTAAAGATTTACAGATGATGGGCCAGATTTGAACTACTCTAAACAGTTACTTTTCTCAGAAGGTAATGCTGTAATGTAATTAGTTACTTTTTAATGGCAGTAATTTAGTAGAGTTCCCCAACACTGCCCATTATGCAATTTGACACCATATTGTTAGTCTCTCCCTGTCTTTTGAGACACATTCCTGGTCTTCAAAGTGAGATAACCCTGATGACATCACTATTACGTCATCAGGTGTTTTTTTCTCAGGCTTTACAAAGTGTCACCAGAGAGCCAGATAACACAATATAAAATTGTATTCTACTCTTCATGACTATTAATGTACATAGACATGTAAAATGTGTGTTGTGTCCCTTTAAATGACAGATTGTTCACATTGTACATTAGAAATAGAGTGAGTTGTGCCATTGAAAGGATTTAATGGTAAAAAAAGGAAAATCAGTACTGCCTCTGGAATGGCTCCATGGATTTAAGTCAGAGTCTAACCCCTTAGGTGTGGGATTACAAGAAAGTGACAAATGCAGTTTTCCTCTAATTCTCCTAGTACACATGTGATATACTCAACCTGAAACAGTGTGTACCATTACATGAAACATACAAACATGTACTGTAAGTCTAGGCACTCTTTTATGTTTTCATGTCATTTAACGGTATGTTCAAGAAAAAGGAAGGAGAAAAAAAAGTAACTCTTCCTTTCAGCTAGCTGATAAACGCAGGTAGATGTGTGCTTCTCTTTTTCACTGGAGCTTTGATCTTTGGCACCAGCTTATGATGACAGCAAACACACTGCAGAGGTGTGAGAGGTGTGACTCTGTAAACATGAAGGTTTTACCATACTGAATAATAATATGCTCCTCAGTATATGGATACATATGGAAAAATACTATTTTGCTTGTTATACCTTTCATTCACATCATCAGAAAACTGAAATACTGGTCATTAACTGGCTCTGATAGTTCATCTATGATCATATATGCACCAGCAGATTTAATCAGATAAGATTTAGGTTGATAAGAAGTGTGTAGAAAACAGGTTGTTATAGCAGCAATACGTTTCAGAGAGGTAACAGATACAGATTAGAAGCAGCATTTTCTTGGGAAAATGTGTCTGTGCTGACAGCAGAAAGTTATTGTTTGCAAATTTGTACACAGCAGCAGCTCAGAAAAATGGAAAGTCAGATGGGAAAAGGGGGAAGAAAGAGGTGAAGAAGAGAAGAAAATGGAAAGACCGCAGGGAAGAAGAGAACCTGAGTAAAAGGATGAAAGAATGAAAGAATTTAAATGTAGTAAAGAAAGAGTATATTTTTGAAAGATTCAAGTAGTTTATAGTTCTATAGTTAAGGCTTTAACTCAACCTCTATGAGGTCCAGGTGAGAAATAGAGGTGGAATAGAAAAGGAGGGAAAATCACACAGATTGGGTAAGACTTAATTTTACATGTACTGTACATCATTTCCTAAGACGTTCCCTGGAAATAACTGTGTAATATGTTAATAATAAGGTCACAGTGAAACAGAAGTGAGAGCATCTTTAGGATTTAAATCAAATCCTCAGATGTGATTGGCTTATTCAAAAGTGGGTGGGGCTTAATTATAGTTTAAAAAGGAGCTGGAGAGAGAAACTGAGCTGTTGAAATGACTGCTGACCTCCCTCACCTGCTGTTAGATCAGGACGATGATTAGAGAGAAATGAATGAATTTGAAGCTCAAACACAAGATCTTGTCCCCTGATATCAAATCTTCTCTCTCCACATCTGTTCTGCAGGCTACTAGAAGCCACAAGCAGTTGTGTGTGTTTTTTATGACGTGTGTGTTTAGCTTGTCGCCCAAAGTTACATTTGACTGGATGATTTGTTTTCATCAAACACTGACAAGGTTTTACAAGAATAGGAAAGATTGGGTTTCTGATTCATTTTTGTTATATTTGATATATAACATGAGGCAACTGCACATTTAACCCCTTACAGGCTGTTCAGGTCAAATTTTACCCGTTTTGACAGCTGTAAAACATCCCAAATGTCTTTTATTCTGAAATTTGATTACTTTTCCTAAAGTGGCCCAAAATGCACAAAATGTTATACTTTTGTATAGGTGCTACACATGTTTGTCCACTGTATCTTTAATGTGCTTGAATGAGAATCTCCAGGCAAATATTGACTTATTATTATACAGTTACTATTGGAAATGTTATTCCTTGTACATGTAAATCATTTTTCGTGTTGACAAGTTTCACAGTTTGATGTGTTCATTACAGCGTGATAGTGATCCAGCATGCGTAAACTGAAGCAGCTAAGTAGAATTCAGCCATCACTCATTGTATCATCTTACTGTCACACGTTGACATGTGTCATATGAAAAGGCCTCGTCTAGATTGTAAACACAGGTGTAAGAGAAAAGACACAGCAGTGTTACTTTAATAAGAATAGTGAGCTATTAGAATAAAAAGCGTGATGCAGTTTGTGAAGCAGAGGCTACAGAGGATTATGTCACTTTACTTGAGTAGAACATGTTGGACCTGTGTTCGTCCCACTAATTAGATCTATATGCAGCATGTTCCTGTTTGTCTTTGTGTGAGAATTTGTAAACAGCTCCCCCCCCCCACACACACACACACACACACACACACACACACACACACACACACACACACACACACACACACTCCCACATTACACCACCTCCAGCAACAAAAGATGGCAGGTACGTACCAGCAGCATGCCTGGCAGACCCTCCCCTCCCCCCCTCCCCCCCACACCTCCTTCATCTCTCCGTCCAATTATTGCCACACCTGACAGACCGCTATAATTGATTGTGCCGAAGGAATTACGGCGGCTGCTTCTGATGCACTAGGTGCTTAAGTTCACGTCTTCAGACATATTAATATGGAAATCCCTGTAAACTAAATGATATTTGTCCCCCTTTTTATGCAAATGCCTTAGAACCGAGCCAGTTATCACTTTGATGTTTTGCTTGGAAGAGCTTTGGACCACGTTTTCTTGGCCGGCTGTACTGCTACCAATTATGCACTGCATTCAAGATAAAGTCCCTCTAACCTTTCTAACAAAAGCCTTTAATGTTGCTCTGTTGTAGGGCTTCTGCCTCACAGGTTGAAATGTAAGGACCAGTTGTGCTCTACCTAAGCTTACATGATGCATGCTTTTTATAATGGAGCATTAGGTGCTTGACTATGATTTTGAATGATCAGAAAATGACTATAACATGGGGCGCTAATGGAGTTCCTCATCACTACAAAGGACTTATACTGTCCAGATGTAGAAATATCAGCCAGTATAGGATGAAGAGACGAGAGGAGAATCACCAGCAGTAAGTCATAAGAGTTCTCACAATGAATTCATGTTGATTCCATGAGTAACTTGTCAACATGCCAGGATTAAGTTTGCTCTCTGCAGCTAGTGTCTATACTCACTACAGATCATATGTTAGGGAAGAGACTCCACTCTGACACCAACTCCAACAGAGTGATACGTCCCCTCTCTAGCTAGTGAGAAAGTCAATATATATGTATATGTATGTTTCTCAAAATTTTAGACAATTCTTATAACAGTGCGTGTGCCATATACTACTGGGAAATATGGTCCTTTCTGGTTGTTTAAAAACTCAACTCCAGCCAGTGTTACTTCCTGTTTAATAGGGCTGGGTATCAATACCAAAATGAATTGATACCAAGTAGTATCGAAACATCTCCTTTCAAATGATACCTGCAAACCATCCTTTTTGCACCCAGAGCTAAAAAAAAATCACTATTTGTATGGACTTATATTAATCATTTCAAGACCTTCAAAATGCATTTTTGTAAAAATCAAATCATTTAGATGTGGAGGAGTGGTGGCATTTATTTTTATGCACATGATGGGTATGGAATGAAGTATTCAGTTGGTATCAGTATCATTTTGAGGCTACTTAGATTGGTACTGGTATCATCATTTTTTTTTTTCAAACAATACCCAGCCCTACTGTTTAATGGTAAACCTTCTTTCTCAAACTGAAAATAGGGGTGTGGTTACTGGTCGGACATAATCCATTGCCATGGCAACAAGATATTATAGGAAAATGGCGATGTGTCGGAATGGTAGTTATATTATAGCCTAACATGTCTACTTACTTCAGCATTAGCTATAGTAGACAGGGTTACACGTCTGTAACAGATATATGTAAAATCCATAGGTGATATCAGACAATGGCTTCTCGTCTGATGGAACGTCAATGCAATGACATCTTGCTTTACTGTATAGTATATTTTCCTCCTCAGTGACCAGATCCGGTTCTACATGGGTGCAAAAGCATGTATTCATTAAATCTTTACCAACCAGTCTGATGTGTGTAGAGGTGTGTGTGGTTATACTATAGTAGCCTGGTGTCATCAGATGGTTTAACGAAGATAATTTTGAAATAAATTGTTCATATTTTTAAGATTTAATCCATTGTTGCAACATGTCTGCAGCATGTGTTCAGTTTGAAACAGATGCCTTGTACTGTTTTAGTAGACTATGTGATGCTCACTAAACCAAAAGGATTTTATGATGATTGATTGATAAATTGATAGATTGATAGATTGATACTTTATTAATCCCACTGGGGAAATTCAGGTGTCTCACAGCTCACCTTCCATACATACACACATTCATAAATACACATAGATACATACACAACAAAAGACAAACAGATAATAACCAACCACTTAGTTAAAATATAAAATGGTAAAAAGAGATAACATGTGAGCATTTATTATAAACATTGTGTGTAGTGCAGTAGAATAAATAATACAAGTCCATGTTAAAGTGCCCAGTGCCAGAGTGTGGGTGAAGGGGGTGGGGGATGGAATGGGCCCCAGTCAGGAGCCCCTGCCTTCAACTGAGGCATTACACAGATATATGGCTGCAGAGTTCTACTATAGTCATACATCAGCTTGAATTTTTGAACTCCGAACAAAAAATATGTAGTTAGGAGTGTGACTAATCAACACCGTCAGGAAACGACTCAGATAAATATGAAATTCCAAAATACACTAGAGAGGGGAATAATATCTAGAGATAACTCTAAATGGACTTTCTTAAACTGAAAACAAGCCCTCATTAAGGACCTTAAAAAACAACAACAATGGAATGATAATTAAAAATATATGTTAGGACTCGTGACCCTGATTCTCTGATGCTTCATGTAGTGATAGAACCAAGATGCTGCACTGTCAGGCTTTACACAGTCCAACAGTGTTAGCATTGTTGCTTACAGATTAGATTTGCATTAGAGATGGCACTTTATTTTAATCTTACTGACATTTCAATGCAATTTCTGTAATTGACTACAAGAGCTGTGGTCTATGTATGTGTGGAGTGAAAGTGAGTGAGTGAGCTGGAGAGTCAAGAGAGAGACACACTTTATTTTAGAGGCAGTGTATTTACATGCATGGTTAAGCTCAATAATAACAGGCTCTCATAGTTTCATAAATAAGTGTTTATCTCACAGTAATGATGCTGACTGGCTGCTCCTACCTCCATTAGAGTGAATGTATCCTGCATCTGGGACATTTGATCCCCAATCCTGTTGCTGCTTTCTAATCTCCACCACTGAAAAATCAGCAACACATTCTGATACTTAGGTAGTAAAAAATACAACGTAAAAGAGTTAAAAGAGAATAATTAAATGAATAAAAACACAATCATTAAAATATTCCAATACTGAATCAAAAACGACGGTAGGATTACACTCTACATATAGTACAATATATCTGATAGTGATGTATATGGTACAGATTGAGTAGGAGATGTACTGTATATTGAGGTCTTGTGTTGGTATAGTAAGAACACACAGACACACACACACAGATGGGTATAAGATACACTATACAATTATTCTATATTATTTACAGTCCATATGTACTGTTATTCAACCTTTACATAACGTTCGGTTCAAATTTGACCTGTTTTGACATTTGACAGCTGTAAAAACACCCTAAAGTGGCCCAAAATGCACAAAAATGAAAATATTTTAAATGTTATACTTTTGTATAGGTGCTACACATTTATGTCCATTGAGGCTGTTCTGGGTCAGTATCTGACCGGTATCTATTGACATGTGTTTTAGGTAAATGAATAGTTAATAGTTTTAATAAGATAAGATTTAATAAGAGTAGTTTTTATGATGTAGCAGTGAAGACTGATGGCTCTAATGGTTATACAATAAACCCCACACTTCCATAAAGTTCTTGTTATTTTCACTTTACATAAAATACATTTACATCATTATTGCTATGTTATATTTTCATGTCTTAAAAGCTAAAAAATACACTATCTCTGCTCTCTGAAACATGAATCAAAGGTTAATCACACATTTATTGATCAGTCAGATCCACTATTGATGCTTTTTTAAACACATCTGTTGTTCAACATTTTGTATAGACACTTTTTATGAGGAGACGTTTAGACCGGGTCAAAACTGAACATGCTGCGTAGGTGTAGAATATGAACACTATGTAATGGTTATATACAGTGCTGCACAATATCTTAATCACCTGTGTGGTATCTTGAGTGCTATAAAAGGTTCACAGTTCAGGTGTTCATGTAAATCCACTGAAGGGTACTCATACTTTTTTTTTTGCTGTTGTTTGATGGTAGCATTGCTTGTAACTTAGTGAACAACATGGATCTTAATACAGAGCCACAGAAGACTTCACCACGCTGTCTTATTTGAATATTGAATCTTATTCATTGTATTATATTCAGCTCATTACCCTCTCTCCTTGGGGTAATTGTAAATTCAGCTGTTAATCACAATTACCTCATGTTGTCATAAAATTTTATGACGCCACAAACTTTACCTGAAACATGATTTTTTGATCTCTCATACAGTAGAAGCTGTTAAACTCACAGCTGCATAAAGTAAAAAAAAGGTAACTTGAAGAGAAGAAAAAACCCTGCAGACTTATTTTTGCCTCCCTGTAGGTGAACATGCTGCACATCTGTAGTGTGCAGTTTCTGCAGCGTTGGTGTGAATGAGTTGGTGCTCTGCCGTCAGGGATTGGTTAGGTCTTATCTTGATGGGATGGTTTGACAGGTACTGCATCACATTAAAGGCCTTACCAATCTTACCTGTCACATCCAGTAGGAGGCTCGCAGATAGGGCAAACCCCCGTCTCCTTTAACAACCCCCACCCTTTAGACTTCTCTCCTAACCCACCTTGATACACAGCATATTGAATTTACTTCAAGTTTCAAAGACAAAATAAAGTGAATAAGTGAGATCATTTACACAGGCCACAAAGCCACCCAATACACTCATGTTGTCTGAATGTGACGTCCTTCTGCACTCTCCTCCATCCAGACATATCCACATATATCCATATGTTGTTTTTTTTAATGTCTTGAGTCCTCTACTGTCTAAACTAGGTTTGGGCTCCTCTGTATATTCAGGTCATCCTATCATTAGTGTGTTAGATTGCAGATACTCTCTATGATGGGCATTTGGGGGCCACACTCATGGTTTTTATTGCTTGGCTGCCGCTTTGTCAAAGAGACTCGGCTGTGGCCTTAAGCACATACCATTAATTCTCTAATATTGGCTGGAGCCTTTATCTCAACAGCAGAGAGAACGTCTCCTTTTCCTTCCACAACTCAAAGGATATAACCCCCCCTCCCCCTCCCTTGTCCTTGTAAGGCTTCTACTGTGAAACAATGTGCAAGAAGTGTAAAGTTTCACAGACAGTAGCAAAAAACACGTCGAAATAGAAACAATTGGGAATAATTGATAGATGAAAACACTATTTTTTTTGTTTAAAAGAGAGACCCATAGCACACTGGTGACTGTTGTTGCATCAACAAAATTGGAGCTGTGCAAATGATGCTGAATTCACTGTGTGAGCTCTTACAGCAGAGGTAAATCCAGCTGCTGTTTACTGTCTGTCAAATGTGCAAACGTACCAGAATACAGTGGCAAGAGGGAGCAGAGTTTAAGTTAGTTTATACTAGATTTTACCTTTATATGTAAAAGACATATTTAAAAAAAAAAAATATATATATATATATACTATTGTACTGTAACAGCAGAATGATGAGGATTCTGACACAGTAAATACATTTTGCCACATTGCCCAATATAAGAAATGAATAGATCTATAATAAACAATATCTTAGAATTGGCATGGACTTCAACGTTTGACATGATTATGATTTCCATGATTTAGTGTCCTAATGGTGCTGTATTGTAAACATTGTCAAGGTAGGAATTTTAGTTTTGCCCCAGCATAAATGTCTGTTTGCTGTGCTTCATCTTATCAGAAGTTCTTTATGTCTCAAAGTTGAAAGGTTGTTTTAGGAATAAATGCTGTAGAATTGCAACTTGTGCTGTAACTGACATCGTGTCATTGTCTGATGGTCAGGTGGAGTCCACCCAGAGTATGATCAGGATCCTGGGACTGTCGGCCACTCTGCCCAACTATCTGGATGTAGCCTCCTTCCTACACGTCAACCCGTATATCGGCCTCTTCTTCTTCGACAGTCGCTTCAGACCGGTGCCCCTCGGACAGACCTTTGTTGGCATCAAATCCAACAACAAGGTACCAAACACTGATACATATACGTACAGACCAGTGTATACAGGTTTATATGATGTTGTTCTTAAAGATGATGTGGCAACTCTGACAAAGATGTTTTGAACTAGATAAATGCATCTCATAAGACTTCATTAAGGCATCATTTTAGCTTTCATCATCAATGGAAACTAGAACTACCAATTTTAGAAATTGAAAGACAAATTTAAGGTATTGACCAAGACAGTTTTCAATAAATGGTAATAAAAGTTGGTGTTTAAGATCATTAATTTCCCTTAAAGATGTTAATGGTCAGGTTGGAGGTCACCAGAATATGTCCCTGAGATTCATCAAATGACTGTTTTAACTGTATTACTGTATTAAAATCAGATATAAAACTTTGTAGTTATGACTTTAGTTAAGGTGCTCATTGTGATTTTTTTCTGTCCTGCTCAGATCCAGCAGCTTCATGACACGGAGGAAGTTTGTTACAATAAAGTTCTGGAGCAGGTCAAAGCTGGTCATCAGGTAAGATATCTCCTGTACATTTACCCACAATAAGTTGCATTCAAAGGAGACGTATCGTGTACATGTCCAGGTCCAGATTTTATTCTAGGGCTCTGCTGGAATAGCCTTGCATTAGTTACAGTTCAAAATCTCCTCATTTATCTTATACTGGGCCTTTATTCAGCACATCAGTACAGCCTCTATATGAAACAGGCTGTTTTGAGCCCACTGAGCCCACTCTCTTCTGATTGGCTAGCTCTTGGAAGCTGCCACATGGCAGACTTCTAGTGGTTCCAGAGGCTACATAAGCAAAATATAGTAGCAGGATTTCACTTTTTCCTGCATCACTTCATCTACACATATGTGAGCAGGAATCTGATCCACAATATGTGACTGAACAATGTGAGCAGCCCGTGGAACAATCTTAGCAACAAAGGTTACAGAACAGATGGGAACAATCTGATGTCATCACAAGGAGGAAGTAGATGTAACATTGCAAACAAAGCAATGACACCAGGCTGAAGCCCTGCTTTTTGACTTGCAGGAGCAGTTTTACATAGATTTACTTTGGGTTTTGCAACTTTGACCATGTTTAACATGTTACATCTGACACCATAACAGTATTACATAACAGAAACATTCCCAAAAGCATGTGTTTATGTGCGAGTGACATGGTTAGCCTACCTTCTCAAAAAGTGTGGAAGCAGGGGGAAATTACTTTTATTTTTTAGTATCATTTGTTTGTGTATGGATTAAACTACCAACTATTTTCCTCTGCCTTTAGTCTGAATGCTAAGCTGGGTTAAAATTCTTTCAACTTGCTGCTTAATGGGAAGGATATTCAGGGTCGATGCGGTTCATTAAAAGGTTTTAATAATAATCTCTTACATCAACGTTTTTTGTGGTGATTCAAGGTCTTAAAATGTCTTAAAATGTCTTCATTTTAGGAGGGGAGGCATTACATTTTTATGTGTGTAAAAACCATTAGGATAGATATTATAACTAATCCAACAACTACAGGAAGCGTGAGTCCAAACAACAGCGCATCATTAAATTAAAACAACAATGTGCCATCATGCAGAGCTTACATGTCAAATAATAACAGACCTACACCTAACATACTATACATTATGTATCTTCATTATTCCTCTTATGATCTGTGGGCAAGTTCAAATACATTTCAGATATGTCCAATTACCTTTAAGATTAATTTGACTTGAAAAGCCTCATTCTTCTAAACAATATGAGGTAAAGTATTCCATGGTTTGATAGAAATGTGATTGACAAAACAGCTGTTTTAACTATAATTGATTGTGATTCTATATAGGCATCTATATATATATATCCACATAGAACCAATTAGAAATGCTTTCAGAATGATCTTTTCAAGGGGGGGGGGGGGGAAATCATGTAGGTCTATGTAAGAGTAAGAGAGATGTGACTGATTCAGCAGATGTGTTCATATTCAGCAGTTGCCATCGATTATATTATATTCATCACACCATTTCCTGTCACGTCAGACCTTTACCGAGAACAAAAGTTGTTTTACCTCAGGCTATAGTTAGGCTTTATAGATTGAAGGGCAAGCCCTACACTGTCATCGTTTTTAATTAACAGCATTTCTTTAGTTTTTTTTAATTAACATCTTTTAAATTCACTATCACCCCTATCAGCTGTTTGAGATATTTCACATGTGGTTGGTTGTGTAGCCTCATTGAAATGTGAAGGCAGATGAAAGATAAATAGGCATAAACAATGTATTCATCAACTTATTAAACACAACAACATTGTATACTGTATTATTGTTTCACTTTTTCACCATTATATCCTGTCCAAGGTCATAATTGGACCCATTTTGACCCACTTGAGAGCGGTAAAACAACATATACACATTTCTTTTAATTTCATCTTAAAGACAATATCAAGTAGTATTATATCAGTTAATCCTTCTGTTCTGTGCCATGTTGAGCTGTGCTGTATATACCTTACCTTACATCCTGGACATGGCAGGTCAGTGTCATGTGAGCCTTTCATTAGTGTTGTTACTTGAGGTTTATTTATTTATTCATTTTTAGTTCATTTATGTCAGGCATCTAAACTCAATGTATTAGTTCCATAAATGAGAGCAGGGCAGATTGCTTTGGCTGTAGGAATAATTCTCTCTCTCCTCTCTCTCTCTCTTCTCATTGAAACCTGTATATCTCAGATACTTGAGCTACTGAGTTCTTCCCTTATTAAAGTTTATTTTCCCCTCATGATTAAATGTCCTGAAAACAAATAATTCTACTTTTACAAAACAGTGTTCAGTCTGATTTTCCTTTCTAATATCACCTCACTTTTTTATGATTTTATTAAAACTGCCACTGTTGAATGTTCGGACTAGAGCGACCTGAGGAGGCACACAGCATAACGAATAAAAGTCCATCTTTTTATACAACTCCTGCTTCCCTTGAAAAGATTTCTCTGAACTTTTTTTCATGAATAGCAACTCCTACCTTTTGGAATGAACACCTGCTATCTAAAGTCTCTGAAGTCCTTATCTCCCCCGGTTTTGCCCCTTTCCTCCTCCCCATCTCCCACCCCCTGTTTCCTTCACTTTTCCTTCCCCCCCCTCATCCACCCACTCCCACCCTCCACTCATTCTGCTTCCACTCCACTAGCCTCAGAAGGCCTGTTGGGAACATGAGAGTTGTGAATTCAGACTTCAGCATTTAGCTCCCATCTGCTACAGGAGTTGAGCTCCCCATTGAGCACGGTTGTTATCCTGTCTGCATCATTTTATTGCGAGTGAATACACATGCTTTTTTTTTTTTTTTTTTTTAATCTCTATTGCCCATTCTCTCCCTCAGAGACACACTTAATATGAACCTTTTCTGCAGCCCTCGAGAACTTGTAAACTTGATTCTACTGCACCACTGACAACTTTCTTATCTGGTTGGCTGAAATGATACAATGGTCCAGTCTGGCTGGTGGGTTGAGGCCACTGAGGCCACAGCTCAGCCGGGGCGGCGTCTCCTTCCCTCAATATTAACTTGTCAAGAAGTGTCTGTGACACATATTAATTTAATCTGGAGGATCTGATGGATGAAATTTCCTTTATGATTCTCTCAGCGCCCTCCTGCTGGGAAGCACATCCTGCCAGAGAGAAGTTTAATAAGCTGAGACGCCAGCGGTTACTGCCGACAACGCTTCCACACAGCTCAGCGGTGCTGATAAAACACCTTCAATAAATAACATTTGCTGCAGCGGTCTCTTCGGACCCGCTGTGCTCGGAGCGCACACACAGCTGGTCGCAGCCATGCAATATTGTATGGTCTAATAATATATTTCAGTCAGGGATTTCCTGATAAAGTTTTTCACTAAACGTTGATTCAATTTGTATCTGACACATTTAAATCAGAGGTTAACTGTACTGTACTAAATATGGCACGCTTTATTTTTAACAGGCTTCTTGATCCAAATACTGAAGGCCCTGATTAGGCCTTGGTATCGTTTAAAGAAATGATGATACCAGTACCAATCCAAGTAGCCTTAAAGTGATACTGAGCCCAACTGAGTACTTCATTCCATACCCATCATGTGAATAGAAATATTACATTGTATAAAATGCCACCACTCCTCCACATCTAAGTGATAAGATTTTTATACAAATGCATTTTGAAAGTCTTCAAATTATTAATAATTACTAATCAAAGAATGCTTGTGTTGATTGGCTGTGAGCAAGTCCATACATTTTTCATTCACCAATGCAGATTTCTAATTTAAATTTTGATTTTATTGCATTTATATTGTTGTGTCCTTTTTGCTCTTTTAATTGTTGTTTATATTTGTATTGTAAGGTAGCCTTGAATGCCCTGAAAGGCGCCTTAAATAAAATGTATTATTATTATTATTATTATTATTATTATTATTATTATTATTATTATTATACAAATAGTCATATTTTCTAGCTCTGGGTGCAAAAAGGATGGATTGCAGGTATAATTTGATGAGAGACGTTTCGATACTACTTGGCATCGCTCTATTTTGGACGATACCTTAAACGTGTAGAGTACCGTTACCCAGCCCTAGCCCGGATTCAAAACTGCTAACTTTATAACTGGTTAAACTCAGGTATACGTGTCATATGAATAAAAGCATAACTGCAAAAATGTGACTCCTTGAAAATGAAGTGAGCAGTGAGAGAAGGTGTGGGAACTTCAAAAACACCACTTGATATCATACAGAGGTGTTACAGAGATGAGTTAAGTCCCTCACAATCTTTGGTTGTCTGCAGAGAGAACCTAAACTAGAGAATAGACCTGCCATCAACCCACAGAGTTATAATTCATTAGTGACAGCTTATATGACCTGCTGCCAGTTAAAACAATGCTCAATGTTGGCTACAAATGAGAAGCTGCTACCCAGATTATTTTACCAATCTGGGTGTCACAACTCAGTCACTCGTACCGGTGCACCCTTTATCTTCTCTCATATATGCAGTGAGAAGCTTGAACTGTAGGCTGTCGCAAAGGAGAGCAGCACTACAACAACATCAGGATGTGGTGAACAAAAACACAGTAGAGTTCAGTAATGAAAGGATCAATATGCCTGAATAGCCTCCATAGTGATAGGATTGCCTCTTTAGAAGAATGATGTTCATCCAATTGGTTCCACTCACTTAGAGAAGCTGTGAGAAGGAGCACAGAGGCTCGTTGTGGAACTGCACCTTACTAACACCCTTAAAGAAGCATGAAGAAGAAGTGTGTTGAATAACGTGCTCATGTGATAACCTTGTATCTATCTGTGCTCCTCAGGTGATGGTGTTTGTCCACGCCCGTAACGCCACGGTGAAGACAGCCATGGGGCTGATTGAGATGGCAAAGAACCATGGAGAAACATGCTTCTTTCAACCAGACCAGGGCCCAGACTACGGTCACTGTGAAAAACAGGTAGAAAAACATTCAACAATCTGCAGTAAAGAAAAGTGATATTGGTATCGGGGTCTTTGGCAGGATCAATTTACCTCGCTCTACAATCTGGGAGTTGTAGATATTAGTTGTAGTAATTGTAATATATCCCTTTTTAAGTCAGGGATATTGAATCAGAACAGTTAATTATTAGGGTCTGCTAATCTGATAAGGGCTTTCAGTTTTTACCTGTTACATATTTCAGTATTTCCCAAGCATGTGGAAAGTCTGTGACTTTTCATCCAAGATTTTAGCACTGTGAGATAGACCTGTCATGATAACTACTTCTATTGGACGATATATTGTCTCAAAATAATCGCGATAAACAATATTATTGTCATTTGAAGATAATTTTATACCACTGATATAATGATAATATAATAGTGTAATAATGTGAGGGGGGTGGGAGATACTTATGTAAAAACACAGACTGTCATTATGGTTGTGAACAGAGTTATTTACCTTTAATTCTTCTACAGTCTCCACTCCAATGATCATGGTCATGTCCATGTATCATACGATATGTCCATATATAGACATGATGATGTTGATAATGATGTTATTGTACGGTAAGTGGATAATGTCATTATTGTGACAGGCCTAGGCTGAGATCCACCTTTCAAAGTTCTTCACAAACAGGATATAAAAAAAGGAAAAATAAGATTCAAAAAAGGATTGGACAAAAACACTAAAACCTGATGTCCATATTAACTCATAATTGTAGAATGTAATTAAAGATGTAGTCAAATTTTTCAAACAGTAAAATACAAATAATACAAATACTGTATGTTAGAAGAGATCCTTGTTTGTCTGGACTTTTAACTTTTATTTATCCAGACAGTGTTCCTGGCTGAATAAATAAAACTGCTCTACATTTAACATTATTTAGAAGTATTTGTTTATTAGCAGTGGGACTTAAACTGGTAACCTCACAAAAAGACCAATCGGTTCATACTAAAGAAAAGAGCTGCGGAGGTGTGGTTCTATATTGCGTGTGTGTGCAGTGGAACAGCTATTTTGTGTGTGTGTGTGTGTAATTAATGGTCTCTGTGTTGTGAGAGTACACAGAGGTGGAGCTATATTCTCCCTCAGAGGACGGTCAGTCAGACTCCGACTCCCATATTTAAATCTCTTGCAACAGAAGGCAGAGTGATAAATTTAGTAACCTTTTCCTTCGTTCCCTGGGGCTGAGCCAAGATTGATGCGCCTCTAATCTTCCCTCTATTTAAATGGGATATGTATACAAATCAGATCACTTTTCATGCTTTCTAAAACTGGAAATAGAGACAAGAGATTACGTCGGGGGACTAAAAATGGCGCGTTGTGGCCTGGTTAGTATTTGAAACACTACTTTAAGAGCAATTGTGAAACTGTTCCTACAATATATGTTCATAAATTAACTAACTGTACATTAATTCACTTGCTCTTCTGCCTGTGTCCCAACATAATGAGTATTATTCACTCCATTAGTCTGTCTTTGAGTGTTTGTCGGTCCAGCCTGCTCTGGTGAAGGGAAGGGGCATCTGGCTGATTCCACTCTAAGCCCACACAGAGATAATGCACTGCATATTTGCACTCTGAAAATTGCCCCACATTAATATTTATAGGTGTTTTTTTAATCTCCAATATGCATATGCAGTGAAATAAGCACCTCTAAGCACCTCTAAGGTCAGTCATATAATTTAGTGTTTATTTATCCAGCTTTAAAAGTCAGAAGTGATTCCACTATATTTTCCTCTCTCCTAATGTGATTTAATTGGCTTTATCTAGAGGGTTGGAGAGGCTGTCAATCAAGCTTAGATATCTTAATGCAGCCGCTCAAATCAATTCTTTTTAAATACACTGTTTGGTGAGTGGATGATTATAAAGTGCTGTTTAGCTTAAGAGTGAAAACATCCAGAAAAACACTCTTCACTTCACCAACAATTCCTATAGACCTGCCTTTAAGTGTGTGTGAGAGGATTCTTTGGTTGTATTATCTGTCATACACGGTTGACATCAGAACCTAGAGGGAATGCATCTTTAGAGTATTGGTGCTGATTGATTACATGTGCTTATTGTCAGCAGAGTTGTATGGTCCATACTCAGCACAAAGTCAGAGCCATATTTAGCCTTATTGAAGCTTTATAACACACACTCATCTTGATCTTATAGGCATTTTGATCATTTGATCATGTTTAATTCTGCCCTCTTAGCCAGTTCTCTCTTGACCTGACCAAATCACATTGAGACTTTTCCTGGGTTAATTAAAGGAAACTGAAATATACCATTTCATATTTTTTGCTATAACAAGACGGCATGCTAATTATAAGCCTATAAAAACCTGTGTAATATATAGTTCATGTACAACTAATTAGCATTAACAATTCCACTTGGTTAGAAATAGATAATGCTTCCCATGTTATGTTTTTCATCCCTATAATGAGAAAGTTCTGTTGAATTTCCAATCTAATGAACATAACACGACATTTACTCTAATTGTAGCGTGAGTATTGAAATTGAGCCATTTTCACTGCTTCCCTACTGCAGTGCTACAGTAGTGTCTATGGCGCATGATAAACTACATGGTTAAATGTTCATTGTTACCCAGTGCTCAACAGATTAAAGAACATTAAAATCTTCAAAAACAAAGATCTTACAGGGGAATTGAAATGTGCATGTTTTGGCCGTGGTAGTGCCCAAATATATATATTTTTTTAAAACACAATGCCTACAATCTGACTTTAGTTGTTAAAACCACAGATATGGCCAATTAATTTTCATAATTCATATTCAGCTATCGAGCCAGTGAGTCACCATTTTGGAAAGATGGCATTGCATACATAAGGGGTTAGGTTGGTGAAGTCAGGGAAGCATTTCTGGGCTTTTATCTTTTAATGTCTAGTTTCTGTTCTGGTCTTTTTCTATCTTTACTAGTTTTCAGAGACTAATTATCTACTGGCAGTATCTAACATATACGGTCAGTATAAGACAAAAGCTAGACTGGACTGAAATACTGGTAAATTGCCAGATGCATTACTATATTATTTGGCATACTGCCTCTACTATTGGTTCATATTTTGGATTTATTAATTTTATGGACACGTTTGTCATAAATAAATACATTGGAATAGTGAGCAGGTAGAACAGACATCAGCCAATCAAAAATGTGTATTTAGTTGTAAGTCAATTATGGGGTGGGGGGAAAAAATAATAATAACAAGCCATTTCCTGGATGGACATTCAGATGATCAACACTTACACAACTTTTGTAACGATATCTATGGTGGCCCTGAAACGTCAAAACTCTAAATCTTAAGAAAATAGACAAAACACAAGCAAATGAAGAAAACATCTTCTTCAAGAAAATGCAGTGCTATTACAGACAACACAACACATTACAGATACACACTGTAAATACAGACAACACAACACATTACAGATACACACTGTACATACAGACAACACAACACATTACAGATACACACTGTAAATACAGACAACACAACACATTACAGATACACACTGTAAATACAGACAACACAACACATTACAGATACACACTGTAAATACAGACAACACAACACATTACAGATACACACTGTCAATACAGACAACACAACACATTACAGAAATGGAACAACAATGGAGCTCCATGTCTCAGAGGAATAACATATATCAGGCTTTGATACACACAGTAGATCAACATTTTGGTTTGACTCTACACATGAGATTTCTTCACAAAGAGAAAAATCACAGATATCACAGATTTCATTCTAACTGTTTATACTGTACAGCATAGTGTGTCCAGAGTTTTGACATTAATATCTTGTTAACATTAAAAAAAACAATACCATAAAATAGAATAAATAAACATGGATGAGAGGCTACAAATATGTATGATACCCTGGGGAATGTAAGGCAGCAAGATAACAGTGAGTATATAAGTGTATCATATTGCCCCCTTGTGCAGGAAACCTCTGCTTAAAGCTCTCCCCAGAGAGAACTGTACGTGAGAGCCCGTTTGACTTTCATTTGCTCCAACTCTGACAATCCAGCGCCTACCTTCTTCTCCCTGCTGTTCCCTTCACCTCCCTGTCTCCCCCACTTTTTTAATATCCATTTCTCGGAGATGAAACCAATGCGGCTGGTCGCAGAGGAGAAAAGGAACTTTACTGTGGAGGTTAAGAGACCCCTTGTGGTCCCGTGGGTCCATTACACAAATAGTTTTACAGACATGTCAGGGGTTAGTAAGGGCTGTAAAGAAAAAAAGATGGTGGACATTTATGGCATGCTTTGGTAAAGATTTGTCTGTTTATGTGAGGAAGCTTGATAAGAAACGAGTGTTTAAATTGGTTATGATAGACAGTGCAGATGTGCTGATACACCTTCATTTTGCTTGTCAGGACGTCTTCTTCTTTAAACTCTCCATCTCTGTGGTCTTCAGATGTGCAGCTTTCATGTCATTTTGTTTGACAAGATACAGCGATGCGGACACACTGATGCTTGTGAGTAGTGCGAAGCCTCCAGGGACTCCGCAGCAGCACCAGAGACGGCTCATTAATGTCTCTGTTTGCTTTCATTTCGCTGCTATTTTTACAAGTCTCGTCCACCACAGGTCCTTTCATCGTGTCGGATCTGTGACAGCCTGTCACCGTTGCTCCCCAGTACACTGATCAACAACAATGAGCCTCAACTCAAAGGCTGGTGGAAGAACGACACAGTGGAGTGACAAACACACATACCAAAAAAATAAAAACTGCCTTAAATAGAAAAACAGCTTTGTAAAATAGTGGGACAGTGTGGAGTAAAGTCTGAGTACATCCAGTCTGACTATTCTGGTATTATGGCTCATCTGCAGTCTCATAGCCTCAGGGAGCGGTCTCGTATGTTATCGTGGGAGTGCATAGCAAGTCTCTGATTAATTGCTTCTTCATCAGCATTAAAACAGCTGACTGGAGTTTTAACCGTCCTGCTGTGCCACACACCATGTTCAAGAACAGAAGACCAGTACATACACACAAATACGACCTCCGCTGTTAAACTTTAAAACTAACCTCCAGAAATATTTGGACTCTGTTTCCATCACAGTTCAGATGTCCACTGGAGGAGTTTCAGAAGCAGAGCAGTCTGTTCTTCAGCAGACAAGATTGTTTCGCCTTGTTTTGCCAACATTTTGCGTTTCTCAACTAAATGAAAACACGTTTGCAGCTCATTTGTGATCGCTATGGTAACGGATACTTTGTGGCTACAATTAATTCCGTGAATGAACACAGCATGCTGTCTATCTTTATTTTGTATCTGTGTATCATATGTGTATATTCTTAGACATGGGTCAATAATATTGTTTTGTCTCCATGTGGTTTAGTTTAAATTTAAAGGGTTAGAATGTGAAAATAAACGTATGAATAACTCAGCATCAAATTTCTGCTTTTAATCCATTTTGAAGGAATATATTAGAGGATTATGGCAAAAATGTCTAAGTGGTGTAACCATAAAAACTTTGTACCAAATAATTCAACTTGCTTAAAAACACTAAATTCTCAATAAAACACCATATCAACTAGTTTGGCATGATCTTACATTATAACTTTTATATTAAATAAAGGTAATGGAATACAATTGTTCTAAATATTACATTTACTCTGGTAACCATGGAGATCAGGAAACATTTACATGTTTTAAATGAAGTCATTATTAGTATAAGTCCACTTAAATACACTGTAGGTGGATAAAATATTGAATATAAATCATTCTTTTGTGGTTACACCATTTGACATTTTCAGGAGCATTCAGTCTTACTTTTGGTAAAAAATGGTGCAAATGTCATTTCAAATGATATAAAACCAACACAAATATTAAATGTACATTTTAACAAACCTGATGCTGCTTTTAAATCTATTTTTTAAAGATATTTTGAATTGCTCATCATGCCAACCTTTATTTGTCATTGACCCACATACTGTGTATTAGTTGAGTGAAACCGTAGCAGTCCTGCTCCTACTTCACAGACTTTGTTGGAGAAATGCCATAAATAAGAAAAAACTGCTTTGTTACATGCAAGTAGAGTGAATAACAAATGACATGCACCTTCAAATATTTCTTTTATGTCAGTTTTCTAAAAATACATTTACTAATTAATTTGAT
This sequence comes from Scomber scombrus, assembly GCF_963691925.1. Lineage (NCBI taxonomy): Eukaryota > Metazoa > Chordata > Actinopteri > Scombriformes > Scombridae > Scomber > Scomber scombrus. Next base: position 2,325,213 of record NC_084976.1, read on the forward strand.
GTTTTAGAGATGCAAGCTGGTTCTTACAGAAATAGACCTGGTGCATAAAGATAGCAGTGGAGACGTGAGTGGGATGTGAGACACTGCAGCACACATTTACTAAAGGCTTGTCTACTCAGGACGCGTTTTTCAGTCATCTGTTTCAGGCACACCTGATGGAACGGATACACTTCTATTTTAATCAGCTGGTCATATCTATTTTCGTCCGATGTATGCGTCCAACTATAGTGATTATGCGTTGTGCTGTGAACACTACCAAAACACAGGTGACCTACATGACTGTAATGTGCCTGAACGCATCCTGTGTAGATAGAGGACTGAAGCTGATGTTGCTGCTGCTGTGTAGGTCACCCTTTCATTGGTTTCAACACAGCCTGTCTACAGCACAAAAGAATGTTCAGCCCTTCTCCTGTCGCCAAACAGTCACATTCTGTTTACCTGCTATCACATAATGGGGAAAACAGCAGCACCACGGAAACACTGCATGTATGGCCTCATGTAAAATGTATTTTAAAGTTTTCATGTTAAGAAGCGCAAATTTATAGAATGATGGAGTGTAAATGTATACAACCGCTTCTGCAACTGCTTTATCATTTCCATCTTACCACTGTGGCAGAGGAAATTGCATCAGAAATTGTGGGAAAGCAGGTGTAAAATCCACAATGTTTCATACAAAATACACAAAGGGAGAGGTGACGATAGCCTGGTTCAATATAATTGATGCATCCTTTTTTAAATTGAATCATTTATCTTTGTTTAAGCCATTTGACTAATATTTCCTCTCATATTCTCTTATTCATTGGAGAAGAATGCACTATTGCACCTCTAAATGTGTCTTCAAACAGTGTTATCAATATTCCATGTTCAGAAGCAGAGAACATTTTCTTTTGCACTCCATTGCTCTCCAGATATTTGAAAAATGTGTCTTAAACAGCCCGGCATCCAATCTTATTTAGTGATGCTTCATGCAGATCAAATGAAACACACAGGGATCTACATCTGTAGTCTTATTAATACCTTGCTAAATTGATCAATTGCACGCCTGATGGTGATTTTAGGCAGACTTAGTGAGTATCCCTCTTCCATGGAGCTAAAACTGAATGTGATATTAAGAGATAGAGGCAGATCATAGTAGAAAAGTGGGCTCGAGTGGGTGGAAGTGGAAACTCATCCTCCCACTGTTTCATGCCTATCCAGCATTAACTAGCAAGCCTCTCAAAGCACCAAAAATTATGACTATCAAGAGCCACTAAATGATATCAACAATTAGCCATCCTGCCTCCATTTAACAAAGTAAATGAGTGCTTTAGGTGATCGTGGGAGTCTGTGCTGGCCGTGATGCTGTGAAACAGAAGCCATTTATGTTCTACTCTTTACTGTGCACACTTTGAAATCTCAGCTTTGAAGTTGTGATGTGCTGCAAAAAATACTAATGCTTCCACATATCTAAAAATGCAGCTGCTTCTGTCCTGCACACGGTTACATAAAGGATCAGATATCCATGAGTCCCAAATTACATCCTCAAAAATGTAAAACCAGTTAGTTACACCTTGATCTATCTTGTGGTCCTTGTAGAGGGTTTGACAACCTCTTAAATAGTTTATTTCAGCTCCAGTGTTAGCTGATGTTTCTCTGCGTAGCTCCAACCATGATAGACAGTGAGTGGAGCTGGCAGCTAGCTGTCTGTGGACAGAGTGAGCTCTGCAGCAGGAGCAACAGCGAGCGGCAGGGCCTAATGGGACCTGATCAGGAGCTTAGGTCACTGCCATCTCAAATACAGCCATGGCACAGCAGACATCAGCGCTAACTCACCTTAGATTAGAGGCTGGAAGCATGGCTGTAACACACTCTGACACCTCAAAGCAAAGCCTCAGCCGTAGCATTTCAATTACCTCCCCTTACCCAACTCACATGGATCTCACCAGCACAGCACAAGCTGGCCCTGAGGACTGCATTTCAGACACATATAGCATTAGACAGCGTAGCAGGGTTACTTTTTGTTTCATTACGTCATTTTTGTTGGATTATCATCTGAATAAAATCACTGTACAAAGCATAGAAGTAGTAGTGGAACAGTAGCAGCAGAACACATCCTCCTCCACATTGATCATTAGGTGAAGAAAGCACAGACCAGACTTGTAAAGGCTTTGAACAAACTGGGTCATATAAAGTCCCATCTGACCACATCTTAAGATACCTGAGCACCTCGCACTTGGAACAAACTGCAAAAGGCCTTAACATTAGATGTGTTACCGTGACTACAGCTGTTCAAAGGCCTCATTTCAGGCCTCGTTTTTTACTTTTAACTAACTCATTGTTTTTTCTTATATTTGTATTTTCTTGTACCTAATATTGTTTTGCCTGTTGTTGTTTTTGCTGTTGGTTTTTCTCGACACCGTTGTAAATGAGGAATCCTTCTCAATCCTGTCAACAAGGGAAGATAATCAGAAGAAGTTCATATCTTTTTTTTTTTTTTTTTGGTTGGGTTTTTTTTGGTTTTTGATTTGCTTGGTTTTTTTTTATGTAAATGAGAAGACAATATATAACAATAGTTAACAAAGACTTAACATAGAACAATACACTCTACCCTGTCTGTCTGTAACAACTAGACAATCACAGCAGAACACCTGAAGCAAAGCAACATTTACACCCAACATAAAAAAAATAAATAATGAAAATGATTAATAAACAAAACAAGGAAAGGTGATGTCTCTGGATGTTGGTATGAGGTTGATTAAGATTCATGGTGGTTAATAATGAATAATGTACACTTGAGGAGTTAGTAGAGGGGTGAGCTTGCCGGCACTGAGAGAGGAGAAGATACACATACAACATGTTCTGCCTTGTCTTCTCATGTGTATCTAATCTTTTCAAGATGCAAACAATTTATAAAATCTCTCATCCAGTGTCCAGCCCATGAGAATCAAGCTTTTGGTGATTAGGGTGGAGAAGACCAGGGTATCTTTGTGGGAGTTTTAGAGAGGAATTTTTATTTTTGATGAGAGGCCAAGGAGAGCAATGAGTGGTCCAACTGTTGTTTTTAATGTTTCCGTAAAAGATTTAAAAATGTATATTGTGGAGGGAAAAGCCAAAACTTACATCAATGCAGCTGGAGCCTGTTTGCGTCTATCACATAGAGGCTCGATGTCAGGTTTAATTTGACCATGGTCCAGTATACTTAAACAATGAGCTTAAGTTGTATAAGACATCCTGTAACTCATAGTATAAACCAGTCTCCCACCGCTGTCTGACTTATAGGTCTTGAGATAAGGTCATACAGATGGGAAACAACCCTTTTGTTGTGGACACTGGCCTCCAGTAGCTCAAAAGTCTGGCATAGTTTTAGGAGGAACTAATGGAAAATCAGAAGTTTTCCCTTTGCAAAATCACAAATCTGAAAGGGTTAGGGTTGAGAGAAGGAGGCACACATTATACAGATCTTAAAATGTTGTAATATCTCTATCATGCCACATCCTGAAGGAAAAACTGGGTTGTTGTTACAGGGAGAGAGTTTGGAATTGCTTGAATTCCGTTGTGGTTTTTAAACTGTTTCCATATTCACAGTGTTTGACTAACTACAGGCCTGTGATTTAGATCAGAAGGAGGCATAGATAGTCAGGCGCAGGCCGGTACCATACCACTGGTCTGCACTAAATGTCCTCCATCTGCACACAGGTCCAGCCATCTGGCCAATGCAGGATACTGTGTATACTTGCTGCTTGATAATAAACCTGGAAGCTTGGATGGGTGAGCCTCCCTGATGTTTGTATTTTGTATTGTAACAGGGCCTTTGTTCCAGATAAAGTCATGTGGTCTAAGGTTTAAAGAAGGACTTGGGAATAAAGATTGGGTCCACCAAGAAAAGGTTGAGAAACTTGGTCACCACATCATTTTTACAGAGTAAACCTTAAGAGACATCCCGAACAATTGTTTTCCACTTTACTTAAACCAATGTATTATTTTCACCTTATGGAAGAAAACCTTATTAGCACTGCACGTTGTGTGACATTTACCTGTGCTCAGACAGACAATGGGGGAGCTGCTGCACAATAGGTTACTTAAAGTCTCAATCCTCCACCTTTATCCACAAGGTTTGCATACAAATTCAGAGGACCATTGTAACACAAACACTTAGAGAGAGAGAGAGTGTGTGTGTGTGTGTGTGTGTGTGTGTGTGTGTGTGTGTGTGTGTGTGTGTGTGTGTGTGTGTGTGTGTGTGTGTGTGTGTGTGTGTGTGTGTGTGTGTGTGTGTGTGTGTGTGTGTGTGTGTGTGAGGCAGACAGCTGGTGGCAGTAATGGGCTTTCTCTTTGTGGTTGAAGAGGCCTGGTGGGTGCTGACCTCCATTTAGATGCCCAGAGAGAGAGGTAAAGCTTTATGATGAGGACTCCCCTCAATCCTGGTCAGGTCACAGTCCTGCTGTCAGTCAGCAGCACACAACTCAATCTGACTGTCTCTGTGTGTGGTCTCTAAGCTGCAGATCTGTTGGAATCTACAGTGAGTCACTACAAGCTACAAGTGCATTTTATCACAATTCACCTAATAACCACATGATAAATGCTGCCTTTGTGAAATACAGTATATTGTATTTGTGAGTTACTGATCAATAACAATGATTTCTGAGCTCCTTGCACGTTGTCATGTTCTTGTACCATAGTGCATTTTATTTTAAGACGTTTCTGTTGACGTCTCCAGTTTCTCTGAAGTCAAACATTATATTGGATTTTAACACCCAAAAAGCCTTTTTCTTGTTGCTTTCCCTCACACTCCCTCAAGCACTTTTCTTATTCTTTTAAACTAACCTCTCTCACCACCTCTTTCAGATCCAGCGCTCCAGAAACAAACAGATGAAAGAGATGTTCCCTGAAGGTTTTGGAATCCACCATGCTGGCATGCTGCGGTCTGACCGCAGCCTTATGGAGAGCATGTTCTCCAAAGGGCACCTGAAGGTGTTGATCTGCACTGCCACCCTGGCCTGGGGAGTGAACCTGCCAGCCCATGCTGTTATCATCAAGGTTCTCACTGTTTAACTTTTTTAATTCTTGCTTTTTAGTCATTTAGCTTTGTATTTTTCCCTTCTAACACAAAGCAAGCACTGAAATAATGAGGACTTCAAGATGGCTTCTGCAGTTTTACCTGATCCTCAAGCAAAATCTAGTTTTAAGTCCTATCATATGTTTTACTTAATATTATGCTTACACAGTCCATAATTTACAGTACATTTTTATGTAATCAAATGATCAAAAACTAACCAAACTAAGTAGAGAGACTAAACTAAGGGAGAGCTCAGTATGGTTTAACTGTGGATGTATTTTGAGTAACAGACAAACTACACCCATTTATTGCATTGAGAGTTGCTCATCCACCACATGAGCAGATAAAGGTTTCCTTCCTCCATCTGTTCAGTCAACTTACATGTTGGTCAGCACATAGACATTACATTGAGATGACATCACTCACGCAAAAAAAAGCTCTTCAAGGCTCTGGGAAAGTTGAACAATTCAAATATTTTCATGATATATAAATTGATAATACAAAGAGTAATAACGGATCCTGTGTGCTTTTGAGGTGTCCTGTGTTTTTTTACAGACATCTCATTCATTATGGTCTTCTATGGAAAAAAATGTTTTTGGTTAGCAGGGTAAATAACCAGCCATGTTGCCTCCCTGTACCTTATCCAGCTCTCTTTAGGGTCTATGCCTAATGTTTGCCCCATGGAACCCTAATGGGAAAATGTTTCCTTGTCTAAGATATGCTCTTTTAGTCCAACGGACATGAAGAAACTGTCCAGTTGTAAATGTTACTTGATACTGTATCATCACTTAATTCAAGTTCAAGCCTTTATCAAAATATAACTTGCACATAGATTTCTTATTCGTGACTTTTTTTTTTTCTAGCATCCATATAGTTATAATAGCATTAGTTTGTTTAGCTAGTATGTATTTAGAAATCTATTTATAGCTGTGGCTCAGGAGGTAGAGCAGGTTGGAGAAATGCCTTCCTCTACATCTAAAATAATCTGCTTGTCATTTTTACATACTGAGATATTCACAAAAATGTTTCCACTACACGTCTCCAGTCCTTGAATGCATTTTTCTATCTCTGGTGTGTAACAGGGCACACAGATCTATGATGCCAAGCGCGGTGCCCTGGTGGATCTGGGCATCCTGGACGTCATGCAGATCTTTGGACGTGCAGGTCGTCCCCAGTTTGATAAGTACGGTGAGGGCACCATCATCACCACCCACGACAAGCTGAGTCATTACCTGACCCTGCTCACCCAACAGAACCCCATCGAGAGTCAGTTCCTGGACAGCCTGGCAGATAACCTCAACGCTGAGGTCAGTCTTAGTCAGTCATTTGGAAAAACGTACACATCTGCATGAACTGTCTGCTGTTTATATATGTACATTATTTGGATGCCAGTGTTGTTTATTTTTATTATTTCTATCTCATTTTGAAAACAGTTTTAAAGACATATTTATTTAGATATAGGCAGCATTTTATATGTATACTTAATCTTAATCAAGTTTAATATATAAATATTAAACTCCAACTGTAGTTTACTGTTTCAGAGCACTGGGGTCATTTGTTTAGAAAAAAATAAGTTTATTCTTATTCATAGCCTCCATTTGTCACACAAGTGTTTGGTAACCACATTTGGAAATTGAAAGTGTGTTTATGTATATTTTCTGTATATATAAGATAATTGGCTGATATATTGATATAGGATTTTTCTTAATTCCCTAATATCGGTATCGGCATCGTCCCCAAAAATCCAGTATCGGTCGGGCCCTACAGTAGTTCTAACATGTATTTTACAGATTTTGGAAGCTTTCCAAAAATGACAGTGATGAAAATGATCATCTCATCATCCCTGATTTAAGGATAGATTCACAATTTTCCAAATGTCAGGTGGCCAAAAGAACAATGATACAAATGTGTTCTTTCTGTAATCTATCCGTCTGTTCCAGAACATTTCAGAGATTACGACATAATTCACTTTGATTGTAAAGTGATGGGGCATTCCATGATCCTTGTGTTGTGAAATAATGTATTCCAACATTTATTTGAAGTTTGGTCAGATCAGGTGGATATTATCCATATGTGTTTCCATGCTGAGCCGCAGTAATAAAAAGAGGGACATTTGTTCTAGAAAGACTAACGTTGGAAGATTTCCACTCGACTAGTCTAACTAATTAAGTACAGATTAATTTTTGAATATATTTTGACAGAACACCAGGTCTGTGGATTTTGAAGTGGTGGCACTTGAATGGTTATTAAAAGCCCATGGCTTGACCATTTTGCTAGTTTTATTCAGAAGTGAAAACTGCCCACTTGTTTTAGAAATCAGCAACAATGAACAGAAAATAACTGCTATCTGTACACCAGAAAAAAGAAAGGAGAAGAAACATGAAATAATAATAATGTTTGTCTGTTAACATTGTGGTCCAAAGTATGTTGTACTGTTAAAACGTCTGGCAGTGCTGTAGACGTTTTGTGTTCTAGCTGCAGTTTTATCAAGTGTCCACTAGATGGAGACAGAGACCAGTGATGTTAGTGACTGTATCATCTCTCTGCTGCTGCTGCAGGTCGCCCTGGGCACAGTCACCAATGTGGAGGAGGCAGTGAAGTGGCTCAGTTATACTTACCTCTACGTTCGCATGAGGGCCAACCCATTGGTATATGGCATTAACCACAAGGCTTTCCAGGTTGGTGGTCTACAGTGTTATTTCTTTTATTCTAGATGTTTATTCTAGCTTCCCACAAAAATCTGGTTAGGATGTTTTGAGTATGTTTGTTTGTAACAGTAGAAACAACAAAGATACCAGTAGAATAATAAAAGTGTGGATATAATAACAGAAGATAATCATTTAAACAATATAACTCCACTTTAAACTTAATTGTGACTGATTAAGTTGCTTGTATTAAATGTTTGCCAACAAAAAACACTTTCTTCATTTCTGAATATTAAATATAATTTTAAAATATAGAGAGAGTGTTCACTGAGCTGATTGATGGCATTTTCAAAAAGATAAACAATGCATCAAAGTATAGAAAATAAACACTAAATATTTATTGTAAAAAAGAACAAAAAAAATTGTAATGCAATTAACATCCGTGAACATTAGATCCTGTGTGGTTGAATGTGGTTTGTGGCTTTAAACAAAGCATGTACATATTTGTGGATGCAGATGGATCCCTCCTTAGAGCTGTACAGGAAGGAGCTGGTGGTGGAGGCAGGCAGGAAGTTGGACAAGGCCAGGATGATCCGCTTCGAGGAGCGCACTGGTTACTTTGGATCCACTGACCTGGGCAGGACTGCCAGCCACTTCTACATCAGATACAACACTATAGAGGTAGGCAGAGTACCATCACATCACTGCTGGAGTTAGTACCATAAACATTATTCTAAACTGATACTTAACTTATACTTAAAATGTCAGGACTCTTAAAGACTAACTAACTCCCTGTTCTACTATGAGTGACGTTATGTTACAATAAGTAACATAACAGTATAGTGTATGTCACACTGGCTAATCTGTGTAGTGTTGAAAGTATCTCAACATAATAGAGAAAAGCTGGTTCAGAATCCAATTATTGCAGGAAAGGGGATTAGAGGGGCTTTTCAAACTCTGTGAGAAAGAAGCACAAAGAATATGTATTCATTACAGCTATCTCTACTTCCAAATACAGCATTTTATTCCAAAAGACCTACAAGCAAGACATTTCTACACAGGCAATCCCAGATAGTTTCCTTTCTCTTCTCTGTTTAAAATGCACTTTATTCTACAGTTTACATTACAAGACAGTGGCAGACTCGTGTGGTTAATCATATAGAAGATAATAGATAGGAATCACTCATTATCTGTGGGTTTAATTCTGATTCTTGCTATTGGATTGTTATTTAGAGGGAAGCTGGGTTTAAACTCTTCTTAATGTATTAGATGTAGCACATACATTAGAATGTAGGCACACGTTTTGGAAATGTGGAAGGATACAGGCAGTTTGGAGGGTAGTCACATATATAGTACTCAGCTTGATTGCACATGATTCAAGATTTTTCAGCCCTTCCATTTATATGAGCAACAAATATGGACAGTGCAAAAAAAACATATATAATGGAAAACTGGCACGAAAGACCATCCTCGAATTTTAGATTGTTTAAGATGCTGAACAGTGGAATATTATATGGGGTGTTAAAAAAAATGCCTTTGCAGATTAAGTTGGATCAGATGTAGCTGTATTATAGATAAAGTTTGCTTTGATCCAAACATCTCATACTTACCCCCACAGGCTGGTTAGATTAGTATACGGTTAAATACTGTAGGTATGGATATGAGTGTATTTTTGTGTTTTTCTTTTATTGTGTATTATTCTTCTATTATCATGTATCTATATTCACCCTATGTATCATGTATGACTGTATGAGACTGAATGACTTGTCTTCATCAAGACTTCATTAACCACTTACATGTCTTCTCCCTCCACCTATAAAGACTTTCAATGAACATTTCAACTCTCAACGGACAGAAGCGGACATCCTCGGTATTGTGTCCAAAGCCGAGGAGTTTGACCAGCTCAAGGTGAGAGAACATCAAATATAATCTACTACTGAGGCTGTTACCATCATATCAACATCAGTGTGTTGTAAACATCTTAACATAATAAGAATCTGATATTATTCTGATCATACTGTACTAAAGGACTGAGTATCTCAACTGTAATGCAAGAACAATGTGGCTGCTTTATGTCTGTATGTCTTCTACATGGATCATGGTAAGAATGTTGAAGTTTTGCCTGTGGTCTTGAGACCATAGCTTTTTTTAGTATAATATCATTTATACAATCATTAAGTGCATTTTTAAAAATATTTTAAAGTGCTCTCATTTAAACTGAGTCAAACTCAGAGTTCGAGTTAATTTGCTAGTTAATGGAGTAAGTTTTGTTGGTTTCTTATTTGAAAATTGATGTTAAAGGAAAATGTGCCTTTGTCTGCCTCTATCAGAAATCAAGGACTTGCTTTTTCAAACGTATCTAAGAAAAAATGTCTGAATGAAAGTACATTTTGCAACCCTGTACCTGCATATGTACAAGGCTAAAGTGTAAAGCTTTTAAGGTATAGAAACATCAACTAAGGAGCGTGAGGCTTACAGTAGCAAACTATGAATTGATTTTTTAAATCTTAACTAACCGATCACCTGATTTTACTTGACTTAAGCTCTGATTGTGATACAGTATATATCTTAATCTGTTTAAGTTGCAGATACTGTTTTCAAATGTTTTATTCCTTACCTTAATAGTATACAGTCCACTGTTGCTGAGTCATTTTATACATCTTCCAAATCATGTGCATCATTATAACATTTATTTTCTCTGTTATGCAGATGTCACTCAACGTGCTGTTACTGTTAAGTCAGGAAACATCAGTAATTCTATGTATGCATTTTGTAAATGACTAAAATATCTATCAGCCCTTAAAAAGTGCCCTAAATTGGGTCTGACTTTTAACTTGCACTAACAGTAATTATTAAATAGAAACTGTGATAATGTGAGTGATGTGTGTTTCAGGTACGTGATGAGGAGTTGGATGAACTGGATCAGTTGCTGAGTAACTACTGTGAGCTGCCGGCTGCAGGCGGGGTGGAGAACGGCTACGGCAAAGTCAACATTCTGCTGCAGACCTACATCGGACGAGGAGAGGTGGACAGCTTCTCTCTCATCTCGGACCTGTCTTTTGTAGCACAGGTGAGGAGAGAAACAGCATGTGCACACTGGTGGAATGTAAATGTTAAAGTTATACATCTAATAGAGGCTCTGAAGGCTCTGTCTCAGGGGTCTAGGGACCAATATTTTTCTTTTCTTTTTTTTTCTTTTTATTTGCTTGCATATTAAAAACATTCCATATACTTCATTGGTTCTAACCGATGTTAAAAAACCCAACAGCCACATGGCGGACATCAAAGCTACTATAAGTCTTGAAATCTTATTAACCGAATAATAATGAACTAAATGACCACCAAGTTAAATCTTAGTTGTAGCATCTAGTAGTAATTGGTGGCATTGCACTTTAAGGTACTTTCACACTGGCTTTAGCTTTAATTCATTGTAGATGTAGCTTGATTTGAATTCTACAAAATCTAAATGAAAATGTTACTGGAACATAACGGAATATGAAGATGTTCAGAATGTTTGAGTTAGTTTGGAAAAAAGATGTAAGTATTGGTACCAGTGAGCACTGAAATAACATTTTATAAATGAACATACAAGTCTGTAGTTTATTGATACTAATGACATTTACCTGACCAACCCTGTCTGGGTCTGGGTGTTCGGCCAACCGCAGCGAATGCCCTGCTCTTGAGGAAGGAAGGAACAAGATAGCTCAGTATATTTACACAGTCTGGGCAAGTCAGACACACCTCCACTCTATGCAGGATCCCGTCTGACCATGAATGCAACTGTAATCAGTTGCTGTAGCTTTAAATGTTGCTGTTGAACTTAGCTGTGGTGCCATTACGTCATCCTAATGACGCAGTCAGACCAGATTTCACTTACCATTCATTTGTCTGTGGATAGTTAAAAGACATGCTTACAGTCAAGAATCGATTCACGCAAAGTTCAGTCTTATTGAACATTACCTCGCAAAATGTCAAAGCTCTCCAATGTCCATTTGAGAGAGGGGGGTGGGATTGACCTTTAATTAGGAAAATACTGTTTCTTAATATTGTTGTTTTAGAAGTGCACAGCAAAATAAAACAAGCAGCAGAGAACAAGAGCTGATGCTGATTGGTAAGTGCAAGGACAGTAACAGAAGTTAATGACTGTAAAATGCTAAATGGACTGTACTTACATTGCACCTTTCTAGTCTTCCAACCAACCACTCAAAGCGCTTGTTACACTACAAGTCCCATTCACACACATTGATGGCAGGGTGGCAGCCTGCTCATCAGGAGTAAACTAACATTCACACACATTCATACACGGTCGGTGCAGCCATCAGGAGCACTTTGGGGTTCAGTATCTTGCCCAAGGACAGAGCGACATGTGGACTGGAGGAGCCGGGAATCCAACCACCAATCTCCCGATTAGTGGACGACCCTCTCTACCTCCTGAGTAATATGTATACAGCCCAGTTCATCAACCCTAACCCCTAACCCTTCTATGTAAAATCCAACATAGAGCACACAAGCAACACATTTGTCACCTTTTTTATCCAACTTGAGAATCCAGGCTAAAATGACACATGCAGAATACTTATTTTACAATTTCACCACATTGTAATGCCCCCCCCCCCCCCCTTCTTATTATGAATTTTTATCCAAAACTCATAATTTCCAACAATAATTGACTCCATGTGGCTGAATACGTAATAGTAGAATGATTGAGGCAGATTCCCTCTTTGAACTAAAGTAGTTCTCATATCAGATGTGTGTCTGCTGGGAAGTCTGTGATGGTAACTCTAGAGGAACTTAAAGTGAGATCCACAGTCCCATTGCTAACTTCACCTCGCTCAACTCACTCACACACATACACACCATCATCCACATCATTCACAGACACACTCAGCTGACCGTGCAACCATGAATTGACACACTCTCACCAGCCCATGCTTTTAGCAGTTGTGCATCTGAGCGGTTTTACAGATTTTAGACTTAACCACAGAACAGTACAAAGTGTGTAAAGCATGAAGACGTAAAGACACAGAAAGCATCACAGGGCTGAGATGAGTCAAAATACTTCATTTGTCCTTGTTGGCAACTTGAGGCAAGCTGGTTCACAGTAAATATCTAAACATACAAAATTGATTCAATGTAAATAGATAGATTTATTTTAAGAGTTTAAAACAATGGAAAAACATGAGCCACGTGATGTTCAACACCACAGCTCCCAGTAACAAGACTGAGGCTGTCCTTACTGTTTAATCCCAGGAACACTGCACACTTATATTGTATGAAGAATTTATGTATATTGCAAATGTATATAATTACAGATTATTTTAGAGCTTGTTTATTGTATGTAGCATTTTATTTTATTTTATTTTTTTATCACTTCACCATTACAAGGCTACTGTTTGGTTACCTTACCTTACTTTTCTAGTCTTTTTAACCACTAAAAAGTGCTTTTACACTACATGTCACAGTCACTCATTCACACACATTCATACATCATTGGCACAGCCATCAGAAACAATTTGGGGTTAAGTATCTTGCCCTAGGGCACATCGAGATTCACACTGGAAGAGCTGGGAATCGAACCGTCAGTCTTCCGGTTAGTGGCCTCTAATGGCTCTACTTCCTGAGCAACAGCAGCCCTGAAAGTGTCCCATACTACAAAGACTCTCTCCTCACAGTGCCAGTGCATTCACCAGTCTATGCAGAGTAAAGTGTCAAACGTACGGCCAGGGGGTTCAATCCGGCCCACTGGATAACTTTGCAAAGTGTGAAACCATTTTTCTTCTGCTTCAGAGGGATTTTTTCACCCTGACCAGAATACACTCATCCGAAGAAACAAACATATATGTTTTATATATTTATATGTTATTATGCCATGGTTTTACTGGTCCAAACTGGGCTGAATGTAGCCGCTGAACTAAAATGAGTTTGACACCGCTGCCATGACAGTTGAATATCTTTGTTGCAGTTTGAGCAGAAGGCAGCTTAGGTTTTCAGTTTATGTAGGCAGCCAACAGTTAATGTCTGCAACAGCCGCTACTAGAATACAGTGCCAGTGAAATTAGACATGGTTGTTGATATTAGAAATGGAGGATGTAATATAGTTATAAATTATATATATATATATAATATAGTTGTTTATAAATGGAAGTAGTCATTGTACATTTGGGAGTAGCTGTTAATAATATTACTGAACATTTGGACAGAGTGGTAATGATGTTTGCCAAAGCCTCTGCAGAAAAGGAGAACTGCATTTTGTTGCATCTTGGGTTTTATTTTTGTTCTTCGTCATTCATGATAACACTGAGTAAATAATTCTCCAGGTTAATCAAATTTAAACCCATTTATTTTACAACCTATCTGATCATTTGATTACTCATGGCCAGGCCTGGAAGCTGCCCTTTATCCCTGAAGTGTTACTCTTCCTAGTTTACTGTTGTTAGATTAGCAGTGTAAAGTAGAGGGATAGATTGAGTGCTTACAAGTTGGAGTTAAAATAAAGTAGAGGTGGCAATGCCAGTAGCAGTTAGTTGTAATGTTTGACAGATGGGCACCAGCACTACTTGGTAGCAGCAGGCACATAGAGGCAGTATTGTAATATGATGCAGAAAAGTGTGAACAAGCATCTTTTTTTTCAGTCTGCTCTGCCTTCTTGTGTTCAGCCAGACCTCTCAGTTCTCACCCAGCTATCACAGCCAGATTCCAATAATCCACCGCCAGAGCGCATTCAGACCACACCGCACAATCAGATCCCATTAACACCTGACCGAAACAATCACAGCCTTGACCGGGCTTGTGCAGTCTATCGGAGAACTACGCTGCCACCTGACCTCTCCTCCAGCACTGACATGAGCAATCCATCAGTGCACAGCTGTGGCCAACCTGGACGTCTAAACCCAGCCAGACCTCCTCTTGATCACACATGATTAATCACCAGTATACAGCATGATGTTCCATCCAGCTGTTTCAAGTGACTTTTGCTCCAGTACAAATGTGTTTCACTTATTTGATTCCAACTTTAAAGTTTGGGGTTAAATACACTAGCCCTGCGGGGGACCCTGGTGGCCTAATGGTTAAGGCAAAATACCACATAACTACAACATCTACTGCTGGATTCCTGGCAGGGGGACCTACTGTATGGTGTACATCATACCCCCCTCTCTCTTTTCATGTTTCCTGTCTCTCAACACTCTTAAATAAAAAAGCAACAAAACATGAGTAACACTGATATTGGTCTTTTTTCTGCCTCTTTCTCGCAGAACGCCGCTAGGATCGTCAGGGCTCTGTTCGAGATCGCTCTGAGGAAGCGGTGGCCGACCATGACGTACCGACTGCTCACGCTCTGTAAGACGATCGACAAGCGGCTGTGGGGTTTCGCCCACCCTCTTCGCCAGTTCCCTGCCCTGAGCCACATCGTCCTGAACCGTTTGGAAGCGAAGAACCTCACTGTGGACAAACTCAAGGAAATGAGGAAGGATGAGATCGGTAAAGACACTGATGGTGTATTTCAATGCAATAGGAATAAACCATGTTAACCCTCCTGTTGTCCTCCAGTCAGTTTTGACCCGGTAGGAAAAAAGTTGCCTGGGCGACAGGAAGACAACAGGACGGTTAAAAAATGTGCATAAAACACCCAAATGTCAGGTGTAAGTTTACTATAAATTCTCAGTAGTAGTAATATTAGTAGTAGTATGCAGATCAGCAACAAATATGCTTAAATTAGACTTTTATTTCAATTTGTTCCTGTTTTTTAGGTATATTCAGTCATATTTTAGCAGGGGACTCTGCTCTGATGTTGATTCTGTTTTCCATTGATGCAAACTCAACACTTCCTACATGGATAATGTTGTCTTGATAAATTTAGTGCATTTCCACAGAGCTAATTCCATCAGTGTAGCACTACATTTCTCTAAAAGCAGCCTTCAGTCACCGATATTTGTTCAATCTCTTAAGTTACTGTCAATGAAACTCGATACTTCACGCACAGATGTTTCAAATTAAAAGCCTCCCGTGAGCCATCTGTTGCTCCGAGTTTCTCTTTTTAACCAAAATACTGTTGTCACTCAACTAATTAATACCAGACACTTTGTGTTTTTCTTTGGTGTTAAAGGAAAGTTCTGGTGTATTTCAACCTGGTGTGTTTCCCATAAATGTGGCCATTCAAACTAAGCTCATGCTAACTTTACACTGGCCACTTCCATGGTAAAGATTCTGGGAAACAAGTACTCACGCAAGACAATATGTATCAGAGTGGGCTGTGTGAGAGTCCTACAGCTTGCTAGATAAATATTATTCTTTCATTAATCATTTCAAAGTTAGCTTGTCATGATGGACACATTTATGAGAAATATGCCAGTTTGAAATACACCAGAATTTTCCTTTAAGTTTCTGTCAAATAAACTGTGTGCAGGGATTAAAAGCCCTCCAGCACCTCATTAATAATGCCTCTCTGTCCTAGTATGTGTTTAATTTGAAACAGCTGAACAGCTGACACTTATCAGTGATCAAAAAGACTGCAAAGTAGAAGCATTTGAATAAAAATGTATTTTGTTATAAAAGGGAAACTGAGATCAGCAGATTGGTGAGTGTGACATGATTTTGTGGAAATGAACATTACACTGACTTTACTATGTGAGTTAGTACAGGTATTTTCAATCCTCCCTCAGTGTTTTTCACCACACTCACATTTATTTGTTTGTTCAGCCTTTATTTGAATCAGTTTTTATTTGGAAATTGATGTTAATCTGTACACCATTCAAATGAATTCTATTTATAACATGTTCCCAGGTCACATGCTGCACCATGTGAACATCGGGCTGACAGTCAAACAGTGTGTCCACCAGATCCCCGCCATCACAATGGAGGCCAGCGTTCAGCCAATCACACGCACTGTCCTGCGCGTCCGTCTCGTCGTCACGCCTGACTTCCGCTGGAACGATCAGGTAAACATGGCTGAGGAGGAGTCACTGTGCTGCTGTGTGCTGCTGTGTATGTCAAATAGTTTGAGTGGAATATACATGTCAGAAACGTTTAGCTCATTTTATGTCACATTTTATGTCACATACTGTTCATATTCTGACCCAGCTGAAGTAGAATTGGTGCCTATACCAAATTTTGAACCACGAATTTATTTTGCATTCATGTTTGTTTTTCTTTTGGTTGGACACTAATAGTTTATGTTGTGAAAATACATTCACAGTCACACGCTATTATGATGTCATGTTATCTAAAGCCAGAACATAACAGCCATAATTGTGTCTGTATAGAAAAGGAGAAATGCAACATTTGAATGGTAGGTTATATGATAACCTTTGACATGTATACCAGCTGCATAAAAATACATCATTTTTGTAGATTCTGGGATTCCACTTTAGGAAAAGTCATAAACTGTCAGACTTATGGATGTTATTTAGGGTGTTTGTATTGCTTTCAAATGTCAAAATGGGTCAATTTTGACCCGAACAGTATGTAAGGTTTAAATACCCTTTGATTTGTTTCCAGCAGACAGCAGCAGCCTCAGATTATTGATGTTGTTAAACTTTACAGAGCTCACAGCTGAGTCAAAAACATGAACTATGCTCAGATATTTGGGAATGTTGCAGCTGTTTTTTTAGCTTTTAACAAAAATCATCCTCCATAAATTATTTCACAAACTTCTTAAAATGTCTTTATAAGAAAATGAATTAATTTCATATAATATTATACAAACAAGGTTCCTTAACTGATAGTTGAGAGTGGCATGAGCTGTTGAATTTGAACTATACAGTATAAATAGGGATATTATAACGTATAATTGCAAGCTATACAAATACCTAAAAAACATATTGTGATATATAATATTGTTGAGTTATCACTAGAGAAGATAAAGGCAGTACATCTACTAGTGAGACTTTGAGGTAGTATTGAAATCAGATTTATACATGACTGAACTCAGTGTGGGTCTATTTCAGTTCTGACTGCATATACTCAACAAATGTCCGAGCCAGCAGTGAAGCAGAGCAGCTGTGTTGAAGCTTTGAAGGCTGGAGCAGATGTGATGGTGTGTTAGTGAGCTGCGGTGTGTGAGCAGGGTGGGCTGTGCCCAGTTCTCCCTGCTCCTCTCTCACTGACACACACACACACACACACACACAGTCAGAAGTGGAAGTGTGAATCCCACTGCACTGACTCTGTTGTCTCAAGTCACAAGCTGCTGGTCAAACTGGCCCTCACTGTTTGTGTGTATAAAGTCCCACAAGTGTCCTCACACACTTCTCACTCCTTTGTTTGTATAATAGTAGTAGTAGTACAGTTTAGACTATCCTTTGGCCTTTTTTCCCAATACAAATGTATTTCCCCTACCCTGAACACCATAAATTAAATTACATTCACCTTCATTGTATTGAGTTAGAGACAAATTAAGCTAAATATGTGGATAACTAGATGTCTCTGCTTTTTGGGATTTGGGGGAACAGGACCGGACAGGAGATAAGATACAAGGTTTAGAATGAATGTATTCCATCACACTGGGGGGTCAGAAGAGGTCAAGAGGTCTTGAATATGGTCAAGTAGTTACATGAGCTGATGAGGATTTAAGTGCTCAGTAAAAAAAACAGTAAAGGCGCAGTGCTGTGAGATTTGCATAAAGGGAACAGTAATAGGATGAGCTTCAGTCAAAAATCATCAAATCTGAGGTATAATGAATTGTTGAAAGCCCCACTAGTGAAATCTAAAGGAGATAGATAGATAGATAGATAGATAGATAAATAGATAGATAGATAGATAGATAGATAGATAGATAGATAGATAGATAGATAGATAGATAGATAGATAGATAGATAGAT